>NW_010560992.1:0-10117 GCF_000687285.1 Phaethon lepturus | reverse complement strand
ACTGGAAATATTAAAAAAACATGTGGATGTGATGCTTCAGGATGTGCTTTAGGGGGCACGGTCGTGTTGGGTTAATGGTTGGACTTGGTGATCTCGAAGGTCTTTTCCAACCTTAATGATTCTGTGATTCTGTAATTACTTGGATATTAGCGTCTTCTACACAGTGTACAAGCGCGGGCCTGTCTAGCTTTCACTTCTTGCCTTATGGCCTTTCCTCTGCTTCTGTCTTGGCTTTTTGCTCAAGCCACTGTCCTAGCTGCCCTTTGTGCTCTACACTGGGTATGCAGATCAAGTCTCCTATGCCATAAAGAAACCTTGCAGCAACGCACTCATGAGTAGCGAACACTTGTGCATATGAAAAATGTCTGAAAGTGATTGTATGTTGCTGTGGTCATGCTACTGAGCTGGGAAATCTCTTCCAGACTTATGGTCCTATGTCTTTGATGGCTCTGGCACTGTTTTGCCTCTTGTCTCTCTTCATCAACACATACAGTATCTTCTCTGCCCTCTGAAAGCCTGACATTTTTAACATGAAAAATGGAAAGCATTACTACAAACAGGTTTTCTCTTCCCATCATACTTAAAACTGCTGCTGTGCCTCCTATAAGAAGTGCATTTTTTCTGCTCAAAATCCAAAGGTCACTGTTAAATCCAGACTGTTGTTTCATATGTATTTAGTAGGGCATCAGAACATGCATGGATCCTTCTCCCTGTACACCTTGTCTGGTCTTATTCCCTGCACTACATCATGTGGTTGTCTCTTGCTTTGTGACTGCACTGAAAACTGTCTGGGGCAAAGAAGTTGTCACGTCAGTAGCACAGGAAGGTGGCCATCACACTTTGAGGTTTTGTGAACTTGTTAAATAAAAATCACAATGTAAAATATGCTGGCCTGTTGCTCTAGTTTCAAGCATAGTATTTGTTTTTATGCATAGTTTTGCAGTTTAATCTCCATGTAGATATTCCTTAACCTTCTAATTCCAGCTTGCTGTTCTGAGTGTAACTTTGTAGAGATGGGGAGTGGCAGAGATGGTGTTTTCAAGGCCTCTAAGCTCCTGAATTTTAAAAACTGCCTTAAGACATAAGAAAAAGAGCTCCAGGCATGGATGCCATGAGAAAGCAAATGCAAATATCTGCATATATTCTATTTCTTACATTGGTCTGCTTACACTTTTCTTTCCTGATAGCCAAGGCTGTCGTCATGTGATTTCTATTCTGAACCATGCACTTGTTGAAAAGCTACTAACATATCAGCTTGTCTTCATCAGCCTTGAGTGCCTTTTGCTGTTTAAATCAAAGTGATACTGCACTTTTCTGGTCATTTAAGTGACAAAACTATAGCTTGTTCTCTTTGTCAGTAGAGTCTGAAAATGGAACAGGAGTGGCAACTCTCTCATTATTCTTTATATAGCTTCACTCTTCTTGGACAGTCCAGATAAACTGTAAAGACTGATGACTGGTGATGCATGTTGGACCATTCCATAGGGTAAGCAGGACGGAGGTTTCAAGGGAGGCCAGTGTTCAGGTTCTTGTTTTGGGGTGGGAGGTTCTGAATATTCTGAGTGTGTGCATTAATAGCTGCACTTAACACTTAATATTCATGCCCAGGCAAATGTAATGGCAGCCTCAGCCCTGCGTTACTTATGATTGTTCGATGTTTTCTAAGCATTGATGCTATTTTCTTTTTTTTTTTAAGATCAGAACTTTATTTTTACCCCATTCCTTTATTTTATTCCTAAACCCCATAAAATATTTGGCTATGCAAAAGCCAGTAGATGCCACTGACAGAGAAAAGAAGAAACCATGCCACTGGGAAAGTGTAAATACAGCAGGTTTTTTTGCTTTGTGAAGTGTCAGTTGTTGCATTCATTACAGCAGTTAGGGTCTTCTGTTAATTGTTAGAGAAAGTAGAGACAAAATACAGCTTCTATTTAGCTTTAAGTGCAAAGAATATTTATTGCATGACATTTTGATGTGCATAAGGATATTTATCTAAGGGACTTTTCTACAAAATAGAGAGTGTAGGAGCTTTTCTGTATAACAGAATTGTCTAGTCTAAATTAATGGAAAGATCTGCTAACATAAGGTACAATTTAATGTCAAATCTGTACTAACTTTTGAGCAAACCAGTGTTCATTGAGGCAAACAATATTGACAATATCTGTCATTTTGTATGACTTCTGCACTGAGCCTGGTGACACTTATTATTTTCTGTTGCATAAATCCCAACAGACTTTAAAGTTCCGAGTGATACCAGGTTTAGTGAGGTTATAACTATTCAGCTTTTGACCACAACCTAAAAAAATGATCATGGTTTCCCTCTGAAACTTTTCAGTTGGGGAGAGACACAAACTTCAGGACCAGAATCAAAGTTACCAGCATTTGTGAATGCTTATAGTCAAGACTTTCGTTGGAGGCCATCTTCAGTGCTGAAAGTTGACTTTCAAAGCTCTGGGTGTTGTGGGTTATTTCTCTTCCTCAGTTAAAGGGCAGAACTTCATCCATGCAGTAAATTTGATACACTTGGTTTCTTGTCTAAGCAGCATTTTCATTCATCGAAGACTGTATCTACACTGTAATAAAGCATCCAGCTTGTGAAAAGTATCTGGTTTCAGCCAACAGCACTGGATATAACTAATGCACAATTCAGTCTTGCATTGAAGTGGGAACTGAACAATGATTAAATGCCTTTTGACAGCTGGTATATTGCACATTTAAAGTATGATTTGTTTTATATACAATGTAAAATCAAACTGTATTTTACCCATGGAAGGTTGAGCCATGTCCTCGAAGTCAATAGCTTTTCCAAAATAAAATGACATCTCCCCACTGCCCTGTTCTGTATGCACACACAGGCTGCACAGAGAACTGCCTGTGCCTTTTATTACTCTGGTTTTGGTAGCCACAGAATACAGGTTCTTCCTGAACATCAACTGCTCTCAGAACACATGAATTCAGAAGGAATTTCTACATATAATTCTCTAACAAGTAAAAAATGGCATGCTTATATCATGGGATATAGGCAGGGATAAGACTGGCAGTAGCAAGGCAAATAGCTTCACTGTCAGTGGCATTCACACTGTGAGTACGCAAACGGTACAGAACCCTTGCCTGTGCTGTAAATTTACCCCATGTCCAGCCCAGTGATCAGTTGCTGGATTTCCAGCAGTCCAATGCAAACCTCTAATATAAACTAGGAGAACTGGTATTTTGCCAGTGGTTCTTACTTTTCCTTGGAACAAAAAGCCTGAACTGACCTTCATTTCACAATAGCTTGACAGCAGCCACCCCTGCACAGCAGAAAGCATTCTAGGCTTTAGAAGGTGGTTAAAGATACTTCAGTTGATTTTTGCAGAACCGGTCAAGCCTGGATGCTTTCCCACATCTTACACTGTGTTGAAAGAGGCCTCTTGGAGTTGACTAGTTCCTGCATTAGAGGATATCTTCGTGCTAAGTTTCTATCATACTCCCTATTGGCAGCCCCATCTCTGTTTCGCAGTCACATGGACTTTGTTGGGACAGCTGCAGTGTCTCAAAGCCTCATCATCTGACCAAGGTTCAGCTTGTGGTTGGATTCTTGAAGGGTTTTCCAGGAAGCTCCAAGATGGGGAACTTGTCAAGCAATGCTGCCAAGAGCAAATTTGTAATTTCATGAGGGAGACTTTTTCCCCACCAAACTTCTTAGTGTTTAAAGAAGATACTGATCCACCAAGCAAAGGTGAATCATTATCTCATGGCATGAGGGACAAGATAAGTATAGGGTGCTTTAATTTTCAGCCCTTCTCAGGGCCTGATATGGCTGTCAGAAAAAAAGACAATCAAGTCTATTCTCTTTGTGTGCTAAAACATCTACAGTGCACCAGCCTCTCACCTCTCAACTCATCTGCAAGACTGTGAAAGAATTATTTAAAGGAAGATTAAGAAGCTGTGGGCCCTGGCAGCTGCTCTGCAGCCAGATGTCTCTGAATTCCTTTATCAGTGACCCATCCCAAAATGGGAATGTTCTCTAGCCACCTTACTTGTTTCGACCAGAAAAACATTGCCTTTGCCCTGATAACTGAGGTAGGAGAAATAGTTAGTCTGAATTTCAGATGCTGTACAAGGGCAATGCATTTCTCCCAGGGGTGTCTGTGTTTATGCTGGAATTGCAACACAGAGAGCAGTGAAGTGACTGCCTGGGAAGCAAAACGATTCTTGTAATCATAGAATCATGAAAAACAGGAAGGGAAAGGTATCCATAAGAAATCACCCAGTCCATCCCTTGTCTTTATGCAGAGCCAACTATCCCAATGCCATTCCCAAATGATGTCTGATTTATACCTACAGGCTTAAATATCCCCCTGTCTTTCACAGGCAATCCATCCCAGTGCCATCCCTACTATTAAGAAGTTTTCCAGGGACTTTGGTGGTGCCTCCTTGATGCAATTCAAACCTCTGGTTATTTCTTCTGTTGTTGGTGTCTCCTCTACTTCTAGTATTGCAATGACCAAACCAGATGCAGTACTAAAGCCCAGACCTTCTGCTGAAGGCGATCTAAGCTCTTGCACTTTTTTTTTTTATAGCTCAGTATAATTGCATTTTCTTGGCTATGACAGAATATTGTAGACTGATTTCAGCTCGTGACTCCCTAGCTCCACCGTAGAAGTGCCACTTAACCTGCTGTTCCCCATTCTAAATATGAGCCGTTGATTAATCCTGATGAAGTGTAGCACCTTGTTCTCATCCTTATAAAATTGTATTCTGTTTTTAGATGCTTTTTTTCAACTTGTCTGTATGATTTAAAATTCTAGTCCTCTCCCCCAGCTTTGCTTATAACCTCTCAGGCTGATGTTACATCTTAAATAACCATTTTGCCTGTTCATAATCCAGCCAACTAATGAAATGCTGAATAACCCTTGACCTGCGTGAGTCTCTGCAGACCCCATGTGATATATCTTTCCATGGTGACAGTGACCCATTGCTAACTCTCAGCAGTGACCCAACCATTTTTGCTGGCATAGCATCAGAAATCTTCCTGAAGTTGATTAAATTTGGCTTTTCCCTACCTGCAAGGCCTGTTACCATGTCACAGAAGGAAACTAAACTCATTTGACTTGATTCTTGACAAGTACCTCTTACTTGTAAGTACCACAGACTTGCAACTCCACTTCTTGTTTTCTGAATGCTTACAAACTGTCTGTGAGATTATTGCTTCTAAAACATTCCCAGGGATTGGTGGGTAACTGCTTTCTGTGTAATTTTCCAGTTTCTCTTCCCCCTTTTAAAGATAGTCGTTGCATTTACCCTTTTCCATGGCTGGTATAACTCCTATCTTCCGTGAGCTCTTGGCAATAATTGTTGATTTTTTTCTTTAAACATCATGAGGTAGATCTAGTGATAGTCCTGAGTAAAAAGAGAGCTCTAGGCAGATTGAACCCAGAAAAGTAACCTGGGACAAAGCTACAAGCGTATGTAACCAAAGCAAATTTCTGCTGAACGTTCTTACCTAAAGCATGTTCACTGATATTAGTTGTGCTAGCCTCCTGCTCACTAGTTCACCTTATTTTGGTTGTAAATGAAATAGATACTAAGCCCTTTATCACTTTCTAGGCTCTGCTGAACACAGAACAAACACTTCACTTGTTTTTTGTCTTCCTTACTCCCCGTATGTTTAAAGAATGCTTTCTTGCTGTTCTTCATGCTTCTCACTGTTCACATCTGGTTTTGCTTCTTGGCCTTTCTGGGGTTGTGCCTGTATTCTCTTGCCACTCTATTATTCAAGTAATAGTAACCAGACACAGATTCTTCTGTGTCTGTGCTTTCTTCTTCTGTTTGAGTTCAACAGAGGGCTTGTGGCCATGTTAGCAGGCAATAATTTAGCACTTCATATTAGACC
This sequence comes from Phaethon lepturus, assembly GCF_000687285.1. Taxonomy (NCBI): domain Eukaryota; kingdom Metazoa; phylum Chordata; class Aves; order Phaethontiformes; family Phaethontidae; genus Phaethon; species Phaethon lepturus. Next base: position 4,242 of record NW_010560992.1, on the reverse strand, counting down.
GGGACTAACCACGCTATTTGCCATGTGTACCCATGACTATAACAACAGAATTCTAAAATTAAAACCTTTGCCTACACCTTCCCTTTGTGCACACAAATTTAACTCAGGCCTTTAATGTTAGTGATTTTAACTAGGTATATACACGCACTCCACTGCAAAGACGTAACTTTCAATACCTGTAACAGTTAGGCATCAATAAGACTTTCTGAGGGAGCTACCAGATGTCTATTCTCACTAAGCATCTTCCCAATAGATATCTGGATGTTTCTGATTCTTTTGGGGTTTTTTTAACTTCTTTTATTAGCAAGTGATAATTAGGTATGGATTCTCTGTAGAAAAACAAAACAAAGTTAAAATAGTTCTGACAGCCGTCTGGGATTCACTATGACATTCTTCAGACAGCAAATGGACTCCTATGAATCTCTTGGAATTTTCTCATCCTTCCAAATAAACTTAGTACTGGTATCCCTTAGTCATAGTGGTAGGCAATAGTGAATGTAGTGGCAAAGCAAGTCATGAAAGTGCTTTTGTGCTTTTTTCTTCTTCAGCTTTGCTGGAGGTGATAGAACAACACAGATTTCTGGAAGTTTTGCATGCAGACTGGCTTTTGTTCCCTGAACTTTTTCATGCTTCTTAAAGACCAGGGCATTTGATGCAAAAACTGGCCTGACTCGGCAAGTGCAATGTCTGTTTTACATTGGCACCAAGCAACTAAAAAAAGGGACATTATTTTAAGCTTAGTAGTGTGCTGTTACACAGAAATAACACCTTCCACCCCATTAGATGCTGGATAGAGAGGGCCCTACTGCACATGTCCCCCACTGTCACAAGCGGGAGCAGGTTCAGTGGTGGTGTACTGTCTGGATGGCAGTAGTCCAATGCAGCAAGGGCTCCTTCTGTGGTGCTATCACAGTGTTACATCTGGATAGTGGGTGGCTGAGCAGTCAGAAACCAAGACAAAGACAGTCCATCCTCCCACAGAGGAGCTTTATTGGATATATCTACAAATATGCAAAACTTTGCTATGATATATAGGCCCTGATAACAAGGTATCACCAAACCATGTGTAGGCATCCTTGGAGTCTTGGCATCCTGGGAATGACATATTTCAGGACGTTCAGCTTATCTTTACACCAAATTGTCATGGTTTAGCCCCAGCTGGCAACTAAGCACCACGCAGTTACTCGCTCACTCCCCCACAGTGGGATGGGGGAGAGAGTCAGAAGGGTAAAAGTGAAAAAACTCATGGTTTGAGATAAAGACAGTTTAATAAGGAAAGCAAAAGCTGCGCACACAAGCAGAGCAAACCAAGGAATTCATTCACCACTCCCCATGGTCAGGCAGGTGTTCAGCCATCTGCAGGCAAGCAGGGCTCCAGCACGCGTAATGATTTCTTGGGAAGACAAACACCATCACTCCGAACGTCCCTCCACCCCTTCCTCCTTCTTTGTCCCAGCTTTATATACTGAGCATGATGTCGTATAGTATGGAATATGCCTTTGGCCAGCCTGGGTCAGCTGTCCCAGCTCACCATGCACCCGCAGCCTTCTTGCTGGCAGCCCAGCACAAGAAGCTTGCTTGGCAACAGCTCAAAACATCAGCACGTTATCAACATTTTCTCATCCCAAATCCAAAACATAGCCTCACGCTAGCTTCTATGAAGAAAATTAACTCTATCCTGGCTGAAACCAGGACACAAATTCTCCCAAGTTCTCTGCTCTGATTGCCTTTTATACTTTCTGCAGTTGTTTAAGATGGGTAATGCCTCGGATTACTTCTGTGGTAGACCTTCCTCCCTGAGATGTCAAACTCCTTTCCTTAAATTGTGGGTTGTACTGCTTGTTCTACCTATATACTAAAAAGACCAAGCAGTTATGAAAAAGGTTTTACAAAATAGTTCCAATTTTAGAAAAGACTGTATTGCCGGGTCCTGCACGTGGAATACAACAACCCCATGCAATGCTACCGGCTTGGGGAAGAGTGGCTGGAGAGCTGCCCAGTGGAAAAGGACCTGGAGGTGCTGGTTGACAGCCGGCTGAACATGAGCCGGCAGTGTGCCCAGGTGGCCAAGAAGGCCAACAGTGTCCTGGCCTGTATCAGGAATAGTGTGGCCAGCAGGAGCAGGGCAGTGATCGTGCCCCTGTACTCGGCACTGGTGAGGCCTCACCTCGAATGCTGTGTTCAGTTTTGGGCCCCTCACTACAAGAAGGACATTGAGGTGCTGGAGCCTGTCCAGAGCAGGGCAATGAAGCTGGTGAGGGGTGTGGAGAGCAAGTCTTACGAGGAGCGGCTGAGGGAACTGGGGTTGTTCAGTCTGGAGAAGAGGAGGCTGAGGGGACACCTCATCGCTCTCTACAGCTACCTGAAAGGGGCTTGTGGTGAGGTGGGTGTTGGTCTCTTCTCCGAAGTGAGAGGATGACAGGAAATGGCCTCAAGTTGCACCAGGGGAGGTTTAGACTGGATATTGGGAAAAATTTCTCTGCTGAGAGAGTGGTCAAACATGGACAGTGGACATGGTGTAGGGGGCATGGTGGTATTGGGTTAACGGTTGGACTTGATGATCTTGAAGGTCTTTTGCAACCTTAATGATTCTGTGATTCTGCAACATTGGAACAGGCTGCCCAGGGATGTGGTGGAGTCACCATCACTGGAAGTGTCAAAAAACGTGTAGACATGGCACTTCGGGACATGGTTTATTGGGCATGGTGGTGTCGGGTTGACGGTTGGACTTGATCTTAAAGGTCTTTTCCAACCTTAATGATTCTATGATACCTTGAAAAAATATTAGAAAAAAGGGCGCTTTCCACCTTATCAATGGTTATTGCCTCTGTAGGCAATTCCTTTCTGTCCTCTTCTTGAAACTCATGTATGAAAAGTATGATATGGCCGTGGTGATATGTATGACCATTAATGAGGGTATGTGCAAGAAACACATATGCCAGGGTGAATGGAAGTGTGAGATTTGGATTTTGTGCCAGAATTTCCATTTGGTGTTATTTAAAACCGCAGATCAGGGCTAGACTGTGTGACCAGCCCTAGATGAGTGTATAGTCAAACGGTACAACGTTGTTCCGTTATATCCTGGCTCTTGCAGAGCTGTTCCTTTAACAGGCATCTGAGGCCTATGAAGATACAAACAATGTTAAATTGGGACATATAACGCAACCTCACTTCAGGCATCCAACTTCAGAGCTTGGATTAGGAGTCTCAGCTTCTTGTAAAGTCAGTGGAGCCATTTTGGTGCACGTGTGTACCCTGACTCACCTCATGAAGACCCCATCAACTGAGACTTTCATTTGGACCTTCCACGCAAGGGAAGTTCAGTTTCAGTTGCATTTTGGGCTAAAAGTTTGCTCAGGGTGTCATTCTTGTAGGAATCATAGAATCATAGAATATTTGAGTTGGAAGGGACCTTTAAAGGTCATATAGTCCAACCCCCCTGCAGTGAGCAGGGACATCTTCAACTGGATCAGGTTGCTCAGCGCCCCATCTAACCTGACTTGGAATGTTTCCAGGGATGGGGCATTGACCATCTCCCTGGGCAACCTGTGCCAGGGTTTCACCACCCTCAGTGTGAAACATTTCTTCCTTAGATCTAGTCTAAATCTATACTCTTTTAATTTAAAACCATTACCCCTTGTCCTGTTGCAACAGGCCCTGCTAAAAGGTCTGTCCTCATCTTTCTTACAAGCCTCCCTGAAGTCCTGGCAGACTGCAATAAGGTCTCCCCGGAGCCTTCTCTGCTCCAGGCTGAACAACCCCAGCTGCCTCAGCCTTTCCTCACAGGAGAGGTGTTCCATCCCTCTGAGCATTTTTGTGGCGTCCTCTGAACCCCACTCCAACAGGTCCATGTCCAGCTTTCAGGGCTCCAGAGCTGGACGCAGCACTGCAGGGAGGTCTCACCAGAGCGGAGTAGAGGGGCAGAATCCCCTCCCTCATCCTGCTGGCCATGCTGCTTTTGATGCAGCCCAGGACATGGTTGGCCTTCTGGGCTGCAAGTGCATGTTGCCGATTCATGTCCAGCCTTTCATCCACCAGTACCCCCAAGTCCTTCTTGGCAGGGCTGCTCCCCATCCCTTCATCCCCCAAGCCTGTACTGATAATGGGGATTGCCCCAACCCAGGTGCAGGACCCTGCACTTGGCCTTGTTGAACCTCATGAGGTTCGCATGGGCCCATTCCTTGATCTTGTCCAGGTCCTTCTGGATGGTGTCCCATCCCTCAGGCATGTCAACTGCACCAC
>NW_010560991.1:17904-44053 GCF_000687285.1 Phaethon lepturus | reverse complement strand
AAGTTGATTTTCCCCAAGTTGAGTCTCCTTTTCCTGTAATGGTAACTGGTAAGTGGTCTCCCTCTCTTTATTTTAACCTGTGATCTTTATCTCTCATTTTCTCTCCCCCATACTGTTGAGGTGGGGTAGTAAGAGAGTGTCTGGGGGGGGTCAGTTGGCCATGGTCAGCCCAGCACACCCCTCCTCAGGAAATAATTACTTGGGTACTCTTCTAAGTAGTAAGGAGACCAGAATTTACCAGATATTAGTTGGCTACTAGATAAATTTAATTCTGTGCTTATATCCCTGCCACACACATCTAAAGTTTCAGTGCCACAGACTATGTACTGAATACACATGGTATTCTTCAGACGCTATCATGTGGCCATGGCCAAGACAGAAACATTCCATATGGTATTGCTACTGTACCTATAAAAAGGCTTTAATGAATTCTGACTTCATACTATCACATAAGTGTAGAAATGTAATGCCTGCCACATTCTGTTGCTCTCAGCCTCTCCTGCAGTCTGTCCTCCCATGTCTTTTCCTCTCTTGTTCTGCACTGGATAGCTGTGCAAGCCTCTAGTAGCGTTGTGAGAACATCCATCGCCCATCTGCTTGATCTTAAATCAAGGTTTTTGTCAAGCTGTTGCTCATGCTGCCCATTGGGTCTCCAAAGAGTTACGTTGCGCTACTCCCTCCTTCAAGCATTTCCTTAGTATGATGCCCACGAAGGCTTCACAAAGGGTAATGCTGTTGACGTGTTGGAGATCACTGCCTATCACGGTGAACCACGGCATCTCCTTGTTTTCTCAAAGCTCATTCAGTTACTTTCTTTCATCTTTTACACAGTTATTTCTGGACACGGTGCCCTGTTTTGTCCTGTTGCTTGCAATGCACTAGTTGGTCAGCAGAATTAGCAGGATTTGTAAGTTCTATGCTAGCAGAAGTAACAAATAACAATTACCTTACTGGGAGTTTGGGAAAATAAATAGTAATTTTGCCATTTTTCATCATTCGTATTTCCTAATTTACTTTCCCACATTAGCACTTATTAACTCTACTCTTTGAAAAATCAGATACTATATTTTAGGCTTCTCCTTATTTTTCTTCTCTCTTTTAAAGCAAAAATATATTAATTTCCTAATATTATAACTATTATAACTAAAACTGTTTCTATATATTACAGATACACACATAGAGATGCAGTCTAGCGTGATGGTACCGGTGGGATTCTCATTGTCAAATAGGAACACTTTATACCTATGCCTAGTGGCTGGCTTTTCAAAATCCTCACCAGGATTCATAGACATGGACAGAAAAAGCAGCGCTACTTTAGGTTGCTGGAAAGAGGCTGTTATTCACAATGAACACTTTACAGTTGGTATACATTGCGGTGCTGTTGACCAAATGAACCTTTAAAGGAGGGCAATTTTAAGTCCAGTAAAACTCAGAGACATGCTAACTCCTGAGGAAAAAAAAATCTTATGAATTAAGGAGAAAAATGCTCTATTAAATCACACAGGTCCTCACTCAACATGCGCAAGAATCCTTCCTACAGCCACAAGAACATGGAAAAACCCACAGAAGGGTGACCTGAATATTGCAGACATGCAGTCCATTTGGAAGCTGCTAATGAACTCACCTCAAATTTTACAAAAGCTGTTCAAAAAGAGAAACTACTTCGAAATCCAAGTAATTCCTTACCTCAGGTATGCTTTCTTTCACGTTTGTCTTTCCTCAGAAAGAAAAGGCATACTCTTATTTTCACGTATGCTTTACCGCTTGATCAGTGCTAAATGCATGGAGTAGAGTGGGTTAGGGCTGTTGTTGATTTTGTGAGATTTTTTAAAATAATTTCCTGGATCCCTAATTTCATGTGCTATTTTACCTGAATTGTTTAGTGGCCAAATGTGTCATGTAATATATTCTGCCTAGTGAAAGAGGTGAAAGAATTCCAGGCTGAGCAGTCAACTGGAAGCAAGAGAAGGTGTTTTAGTTTAGATTAATATCTCATTTTGGGGTAGGAAGTAGGCTGAGGAGTTCAAGCATATGAAACAAGAAAGTGTTGGTCCACATTCTTCTATGTTTTTTTCCTAAATAGCCAGAAAGGCCCTCCAAGTGATGGGACAACCACCACCTCTCTTGTGAGAATACCTACCACACGCAAGCCTCAACCAAAGAGGTTTCCCAACAGGAAACATTTTGCTTTTCCTTTTGCTCTTAATTACATTCCTTTGCATCACATAAAAATGCACGGCACACAATGCAGAAAAGCAAAGTTGTAACAATGGGAACTAGGTATTACAGAGGAACCAAAAGCAAAATTGTTACTTACTGAACTTATAGAAATTCAGTATTGTACATTACAGCTACCTTTTGCAAAGCTCTAGAAAGAGCCCTACAGAGCTGTCAACAGAGGCTTCAACTCGGGAGACCTCATTTGTTTTGGAAATTACCTCTCTCTGAGTAGCACCTAATTTCTGGGACACAGTTTAAAGCAAACTAACTATAACAAAGAAAGTTACTCAACTTCAAACCTGCAATAACACCGACACCTCTGAAGATCAAAACTCAAGGGGACAAAGAAAAGCAAACATACATCAACAGTTTAGCAGACAGTTTCACTTACTTTCATATTTTCAGCAAACAAATTAATGTTTTAATATTCCCTGGGCAAACTACAGTAGTTGTGCTGTCAGATTTCAAGGCACAGTCAAAATCTTCTCCTCATCTCAATTTTGTGTATTAAACAACCCATCTGGTTTGGGTCTGATCCAATAAAACTAACCTGCATCCTTCAAATATCCTTTAAATGGATGCAGTTTTAAGATAACTTTATGAAATCAGTGTGAGTTCTGCTCTTCCTACTCCCAAAATTGTGAATCAAGGGTTTGTTCACATATCAGTGTTTAGTGGTCTAACTGGGTGTCTCTTAAATCCTGCCCTCAGATGCATTGGGGTATATTACACAGTGTTCTAGGTTTCCTAGAAGCAAATTCCATTGTGAAATTTTATCTGTGACAACAAACATTCCCCAAATTAGTTTAATTTACAAAGAAACTATTTAAATAGATTTCTTCAAATCATATTGCCTTCTGGTTTACCAACCTTACCTCATTTAGATCTTATATGCGCAGTGTTTCCATATTTCCTTTAACATTTAAATATTTATATACTAGTATTGCTCTGGCATGCCATACATGCCATTGACTGTTAGCAGGATGTAACGCAACATTTGGATTGGTCGTTAGCGCAAACCTTGCTTGACTTCTTAATAACTACACAGATTTTATCATTATATCATACTAAAGTACGCTGTATGGTTGGAGCTGTTCCAAGGTTGTATTCTGTAACTTGCAGAGCTAGAAAAATACTTAGTTCCTTAATAGAGGAAATAATTAAGGCAAAATTCAGCTAAGCAAATGTAGCTGGTTTTCACAAATTTTACATCTCCCTGTGCTCCCTTCAAGGTCAGTGGGGAGACGCAGGCATTCTTTGGTCCTGACCCAGACAACTATATAGGCCAAGCAACTCAAACCTTGCAAGTGCCTATTCTTATCATTTCAGTATAAAGGCAGCCTAATACAACAGGATTAGATTCAGTCATCTACATCAAGTAGATTGTTTCTTTTTGTACACATCTTCATTTCATGGAATATTACCTGAGTTAATTAAAAAAAAAAAATCATTTCTCCTGGATGCTTACATAAACAAATGAGAAGTCTCTGAAATGAATGCAAAGTTATTACTTATTTTCTTCTTAACTAGACAAATCACAAACCTCCTTTTGAATGGAAGAGATTTGTTGATTTGTTTGTTTATTTCTAGAGCTTACAGCAGTGATATGCCTTTCACCCCATAACCCTCCTTTGGGCCTCTGATGCCAAATGGTGGATTAGTTTTGAGGGGACGGTTAGGTTTTTTGGTTGTTGTTGGGTAGAAAGGGACAGAGAAACAGTAGCCTGTCGTAATGTAGCATCATCAAACAGTACAATGTGATGTTAACCTTCCATGCAAGCTCTGGACAGCGCAGGAAGTTAAGAAATTATATGCGTAGTTTTTCTTCTTCCATGGCTTTTATGTAGCCATGCAGATCAGTGGGAAAATACAAAGCAGAAACATTTATCGTTTCTGCAAAGATAATCTGAGATTTCAGGCTCCTATATATCAAATGGAGACAAGGGACTTCTCTGCTGTTCGTGATACAAAGAGGCCAACCACCAATCCATCAGTTTGCCTTAAAATAAATTGAGCAGGGTAACTAGTTCAGATTTATGAATGTTTCCTTTGAGAATTTGTCTCTGATTCATAGACATTACAACCAACAGGTAACATATCTTCTTCTTCTCTGACCTCTTGTACTTCCCAGGACATACAATTTCATTCATTTGTCCTACTGAAACTTCAGTCATTTGTGTTTGGCAACGAATCTCCCTGCCAGGGAGTCTGGAGATTAAGTTTATGGTCTTCCCTTTCGAAGGGGTCACATATGAATCTATACTGCAAGATGCTGAAGATTCAACTTCCTAAAGGAGCTCTGACAGCCTCAAACACTCAAACACTTGATTTGGTCAAATACAATTGACCGGGCAGGTAAGAGCCCTGGCAAGTCTCATGTACACATGGTTAAACTCTTCCTCCCCAAAACATTATAGCCTCATCCATAGTGTCATTGCAAGCAGTTCCTAGTTATTCCACTCTCTGTGTATGGTGTGTTACTGACTGCCAGCCATGCCGAGAAGAACTGCCGGTGAAATCTTTCATATTGTCCTTCTCATTTTCTCTTGAAGTAAATGGAAGGGAAGGATGGAAGAGGTGATTCCTCGGCAGCAGGAATCAGCTACTCTAGTTCTCTTATTTGCCTCTTTTATCAGCCAAAGAGCTACAATCACCCGTTGTAACACAGGCGTAATGGGCTCATAATAGAGATAGAGACTGATGCCTTTGATTTTCTGGCTTTCCTTCCTGAAACATCTGCTGGTAAAAAGAGTTTCTTGAGACAGCTCAGCAGAAGCACTGTCTTCCCTCAAAGTAAGTGCAATTGCAGATATAACTCGGAACTGGAAAAACATATTATGGAGCCAAATCATTATCCGGAAATACTTATTTAGCGGTTTCAAATATAGTTAGGAATTCCTCTCTGAATGAGAAGAACTAGCAGCCAGGAGTACTAGAATAGTAGTAATAAACTAGAATAACTAATGGAGGCTCTAAAGACCCAAAAGTTCACCTGTAGAAGCAACATAACTTGCTCCACCATGGTCCCTAAAAAAGATGATTTACCTTTTTAAGGACCTAGGGACCTGAGTACGATGCAGATGGCTACAAATTAAGTTGTTTGCTGCAGTTAATAGCATTAATAATAACACAATAATACAATAAAATAAATACTATTCAATACTATAATAAATAAAGTACAAATCCAAGAGGGTGGGAAACTGTTGGACAAACTGCATTACATCACTACTTGGTTCAGAGCTGTGTGAGGAAGGACCATATTGTGGTCACTTCCACAGGGAAATTTCTTGCATGGCAAAAAACAAAGCATAGTCTGCAATGGGAATGCCTATTTTGGGACCCTGTGTGAGCAGGAGGAGGAGAGAAACTAGAATCTGTACCTCTATATTAATTACTTCTTATTTTTCTTCCCCCACAGTCTTAATGTTGTTTTTATGCAGCTATTTGCATTTATTAAATTATAATTTATTTCAGATAACCCAAAAGGAAAATAAACATTTGAACGCCTTGTACTAATGAAAGTGAAAACCAATATGACAACAAAATTGCTAATATGATAAAAAATTTATATCTAACCAAGGCAGAATATCAATCCTGCTGTTTCTGGCTCACATTCAATCTTATGAAGAGACGGAATGAAGATTTTAAAAATATATTAATAAATAACACACTAGCACAATCCAATTAGAACAAAAGTTTCTTTTTCCAGGACCAAAAAAATATTTCCAGGGACTCACACTAAGAAGCCTCTCAGACATTTTACTCCTTTCGGGAATAAAGTGGAAGGTTCTCCCCACTGCACAGGGTCTTTTAATGACAGATAAAGCAGTGGGCATGAGCCACGCTGGGAGAGCATTTCTGCCACCGCAAGTGCTGCCCAAGAGAGCTCTACAAAAGCCTTCCTACGTGCTCTCTACAACTACCTGAAAGGGCTTGTGGCAACGAGGGTGTTGGCCTCTTCTCCCAAGTAACCAGCGATAGGACGAGAGGAAATGGCCTCAAGTTGCGCCAGGGGAGGTTTAGATTGGGTATTAGGAAAAATTTCTTTATGGAGAGGGCGGTCAGGCATTGGCACAGGCTGCCCAGGGAGGTGGTGGAGTCGCCATCTCTGGAAGTGTTCAAAAAACGTGTGGATGTGGCGCTTCAGGACATGGTTTAGGGGACATGGTGGCGCAGGATTAATGGTTGTACTTGATGATCCTGAAGGGCCTTTCCAACCTAGTGATTCTGTGATTCTGTGCTCCCATTTGCCAGCCCTGTTAAAAGGAGAAGCCTAACCAAAAACTCACTCTAAAAATTTGTAGATACAGGACAGGCAAGTGGAGTACGTGTCAATTTTTTTCCCCATCTATTTTCACAAATAGAAGTATTAATGGACAAAGCGGATCAAGAATAAAAAGTGCTTGGGCCTATATTTACTGCATTTGCAGCCAGTGACAATCAGGTGCCTTAACTTGGTCTCATCATGACTGGCAAATGGTCACAACCAGCTGACAAGCAAAGCAGAAAGCAAGCAGGAAAAGTGTCTTGCCTTCCCAGATAGAAGTGGTTCCAGAGTCACTTCCACCGCTTAACATAATGGAACTTACTTGACTTGTTGATGTTCACAGCTACCTACCAGCACAAGACCACAGTTGCAGGCAAGAAATGAGCACTGTTCTTCAGTCTCAGAGGCAGCTAAGCAGTGTGTACAGAACTTCCAGGGCAATTATGTTACATGATGCTCTAAAATAAATTCAATTATTAAACAACACTGTATGTCACTTCCCTCCAGCTGAAAACACAGCATACGGTTACTTTGTTAAAAAATCAAAACCTGCTGGAGTAAACAGTATTAGATGTCACTAAAAAGCTTCTTTCTTTGCTGCAGAATGGGGTGGTAGCATGCTTACAAGGTTTGGTAAACTTTAACCTCCTCTCCGAGCACTTGTTCATCATCTCTCTCATTTCACTCTCGCACCTGCAAAACGTCCGCACGCATTAAGTTCTCACGTCCACGCTTCTTCCCTTGCCTACAAGTGTGCTCATTTATGAGCCAGCAGCGACTGCTATGCAGCTAATGTGCAAGTTCAACACAAACATTGCTGCATGGTCTCCCAGTGCAGCTCCCAGACCTCACAGCCAGGAGGGCACATCACACACTAGCAACGGGTGAATTCTTTTTCCTCCCACACCTTCTCTTTCCACGTCTGGGAACGCCACTCCCAACCTCGTGCTCAAGCAGCCTTGCAATACCGCCATCCGCTCTGCTGCTTGCTTTGCCCTCAACACAGCATCTGGATGCTCAGCAGGTCACATCACTTCCCTGCTTTGCAATTTACTGAATATCAAGCACTCTTCCTACCAACCCAGTTAAATCATTCATCCTTGCCCTGATCACCTCCCGCCTCAATTACTGCAACTCCTTCCTACCTGGCATCCAGTTCCCACATGCTTCCTTCTTTTCCAGCCTGTTCAAATAACAGTTGCTAAAATTATCTTCCTAGTCCAATGGTCAGGAAACATCCTTCCCCTCCCAAGCTTTTCCTGTACAGAGTCCTCCCCTCCCACCCAACACGTCACATCTAACAACAGCATGTGCCTGTTTTCAGCTCTGCAGTGATCCTTGCCTTGTACCATGGATTTCATTTCTTACTGTGATCCTTTGCTCCTTCTTTAATCCACCAGACCAACAGCCTTTATTTTCCTCTCACTTCTGTTCTTATTGCTCCTCTGTTATCCTCCCTCAATCTTCCACAGATGAAACTGGAGAGTATCTCTTTACTGCAAGGTTTTCCATTAAAGGACTTTTCATTACAGGAAAAGCTCAAGAATTTCCAGACAAATTGCTTTATGTAAAAAAACAGAAACACTTAACATGTTATAATCTTAAAACTGGTACTTTATAACAAGAACAGATTTTGGTTTCTAGAAACTCTTCCTATTTTTCTCCTTTGCAGAAAGCATTACCTGGATAACTTTTACTATGTCCTTTGGGGTTTATAAGGATACATATTACAGTATTATGGAACATGGCAACACAGCTTGTCAATTTAAAAGCAAGTCCAGGTGCTTGAAAATCTGTAAGACAGAGACTCTCTGGTATTTATCTTTTACAATTGTCTGTTTGTACCATCAAAACAGGTTTTTAATTTCTGAATTCACCTTTACACTAAACTTGCAAAAATTATAAAAAGGAAAGAAACACTTTCATGTGCAAGTTCAACACAAACATTGCTGCATGGTCTCCCAGTGCAGCCCCCAGACCTCACAGCCAGGAGGACACATCACACACTAGCAACGGGTGAATTCTTTTTCCTCCCACACCTCCTCTTTCCACGTCTGGGAATGCCACTCCCAACCTCGTGCTCAGGCAGCCTTGCAATACCGCCTAAATCATGAGCCTACAGTGTCTCTGCTCGATGCTGGAGTTTGAAGGGGAACATTTCAAAGTCTTCCAAAAATACCACTCCCTGTTCACTCCCTACCTTTACTCCTCTGGTTATAAAACAGATACTCTACGGAAGGGAGCAATTACAAGTGCTATTTCCCAAAAGAAATTCCCAGGGAGGTTCTCTGCTCTGGATACCACATGGAATATGGCTGCTCAAGTGGGAAACAGAATATGCAGAGGAGAAAAGAAGAGTGAGGAGAGAGGTCTCCGACGATCTGAGATCAGTTATCATACCTCCAAAACTGAATCAAGGAGACTGGAGGAATTGGAAATACAGTCTCTAAGCTAAGCCAGAGATTAAATACATTTTAAAAACTACAACTAAGACAAGACCAGTAAGATAAAGATCATTGTTTAAAAAAAAAAATAGGTACCCTACAGAGAACATGGAGGGTAAGAAAACCATGAAAGAACAACATGCAGTTATAAGGCTTCCAGAGGAGAGATCCTATTAAATATTAAAGGAAGCCCATTATTCCCTTCTGGGTGGTAAGAAATACACTGAACACTGTATATACAAGATCACCCACCAATTTAGGGTGAAGAGGCTGGAATTAAAAAACAAGTAATATTCTTAGAGATTCAGCACATTTTTATTTGGTCCCTTAAAAATTATGAACAGGTTTTTCAGAACTAAGAGAAAAAGATGAAGAAACACATAAAAATCAGAACTGGATACCAGCATGGCTGTGATGAAAAGCACCCTTAATTTATAAAGCTTCCAATCCTAAAAACCAAGGACTGAATGCTATCTGATAAAAATCTCATCAGTGCTGGAATTAAAGCACAAGCAGATCTACAACTTTTTAAAGAAAATAGAGAAGTGAGAGAGAAACCACATCTTTTGAACAGCGGAAGATGATGTAGAGAAAATAATAGGATGTTAAGCTTTAAGAAAAAAGGGACAATGAGGCCAGTCAATTCATCAGAAATAGCAAGAAATATCTGATAACTAGTTCAGAATAAACAACAAAAGTTTTTGGACATGTTTTATAAAGGATTATGTGGAACAGATACATCTCCTTTAAACAAAAGACAACCAACCGTCCTATGGATTGACACCAGCTTCAGTAAGAAGAAGAAGATGAGAGGGTGAGGCTAGATAATCCAATTATATATGAGTTCATATCTGAATTTTACATGCTTTAAGAGAGCTTTAAATCTTTATTAGTAGATTTCATTTATAAAATTTGGCAAACTAAAAATATCTCCTTCTCCCACAACTAAGAAAGGACAGTTGTACTTAGAAACTGGAATAATAGCCTGTTATATAAACCTGTTGCTAAAAATGTTGATGCAGAGATGTTTACCAAAACGTTAACAGATAGAATAAAAGCTATACTAATTGGATTTATGCACTTAGAAAAGGATTTATGGTAGACAAAAGAAACTGTAGGTAATCATAGGAGGTCCTTTAAGCTGCTATAAAACATGCATAAAAAACTACTCACTGTGATATAGGCACTGAAAAGTACAAGTGGTTTCAAGGACTAATTAGACAAATCCATCAAAGAAAGTTCAGCATGCCCTACTAAACACAAAGCTGTTACAACCTTTGGCTTAAAAAGTGCCTAGGATGTGGTTTTCTAAAACTAGTAGGGCACACATTTGGGAAAGTATTATGTTAGGCTTGACATTTTATTCCCAAAAAAAGACTTAACGCTACTGACGACTGTCAGAAAAATGATACTGGGTGAGGGTCTCACCTAAAACAGATCTTGGTATGGTTATGCTTTCTAGACCCCAAAAAGCTGAGGAGAAGAGAAATATGGAAGTGCTTGATGAGAACATTTCTTTTTTAGTGTAACTTATGGACACCTATTTCTGATTTGTACACAGGCCTTAGACTTGCTGGATGGAAATACAGGAGGCTAAGGGTGAGACTTTTTGAGATGTCACATCCCACCAGCTCAGACATAGGGGAATGCTACTGAGAAGTTCATCAGAAAAATGTAGAAAATGGCTTGTAATTTATAGATAGGCACCAGACAGAGAACAAAAGTGGCAGAAGGGCATCTCAGTTCTGAAAAATTCAGATCACTCTGACTAGAAAATAAATGAAAACCCACTTTCTTTTCAATGTGCTTTCACATCCCTGCCTAAATACGAGAAGTTGTGATCTTCTCATATCTCCCTACTAACTAGCAGTTTTAAGGGAGGTATGATCCGACTGTTTGTGGGCCAAACCTTCCTGGGGAAGTATATAAAATCTTACTAAGAAAAATACACGATAACCCAAATTGGGTAAAAACTTTTTCAGTGTCTTCCAAGGAAAGATGAAAAATAAATATGGAAGAGATCTCTACAGACCCCCTTTCGAAGGACTGAAATGCACAGAAAAATAGTTATTTTTATTTGCTGCTAGACTACGAATTTTTCAAAAGTAAAAGGGATGAACTCCTTCCCTCACTGAAAACTGTCTTTGTGCTACATTCTAAGAAATCCTCAGAGCTAAAAGCGTATCTCAATGACATCCGTCAGAGCAGCCAACTCTCTGGACTATGCATTGCAAAGACTGAAATGCAGCCTAGCTCTGTGTTTTAAGGCACTTCAAAAAAAATCCAAACGTGCTTGGGGTTTAAATGTGTTTGTTACTTAACACTCAAAATTTCGACAGTAAAACAAAAAGTTATCATCTGTCACCCCACACAAACATTTGTCCCTAACAATGTGACCTTGCAATCTCCCCTATTTGGCCTATAATTGTCTACACTCAAAACGTGCAAGTTCTCTATTTCTTCCACAAAATGCAGTAAATTATATTAAACATATCTGCAGATGAAGAACTCCATATTTTCCCTTTTTATTTTGTCTTCCAGTGAACTTCCAGCAGTGGGTGACAGCCTCCAACAACAGCTGGGCCTCTCAACCTTAAGTGTAAATAATTTCTTTGATGTGGGCAAGTTTTCTAGAACAGGTAATCAGTTTGGTTAGAGCAACTACCCTAACTAGCTAACACAGGCATCTAAAGCTCTTCCTTAGATCCTAAAGTACAACAAAAGAACAGCAGAAGATTGGCCTTGTATTGAAAGACACCGAGAAGGCAGCTTCTACCAAGGTTCCAGAAAGTGCTGTAGATTCTGTAAGAACATTTTCACCATCTGGATTTGGAAGGTCTCAATGAAGCTAACGAGGTGATCCTGTGTAGGTGGGCAGTCTACATTTTCTTAAACTGGTGTCTTGCCATGATGCAAGCCTAGGACCTATGTTTTTCACGAAAACAATGAAAAGTTTTTGAGCACAAAATAAGAGAGCAAAAGAGCAAACCCATCAGATTTTCCATTTTGGCTGAAGGATCTCAATGCAGAGTCACTATCACTGAGCAAATTTCCAAATCATTGCTGGCAAAAGCTGGGAAGCCATTCAAGATGGCCTGAACAGACACAGGACACTGAGGGACCATTAGGCCCTGACGTAAATGATGTACATCAGAAAGAAGTGGGGACAATGACACACAAGAACGGTAAACAACTTGCAGCACAGCTGTGTCCAACAAAGGGATTTCCATTTTGGTTTTCTTTGTGCTGCAGATAATTTATATTTTATTCAAATCTACCACATGCCACCAGGCAATGGCTTACCCAAGAAATATGTTGTAGTTGCTGCTTAACATTACAGGACATTTCTATGTGAGACGCAAATACATTTGGATGCGTGGTGTGACTGATACACTCCACTCAACAGATTTTCCTGGGCTCTTCCAATCTGACCTCATGGCCACGTGTTGAAAAGCAATCTAAATTCACTCTAGATTGATACCTCGGCTGAGACACTCAAGATCTGGAATTTTATTGCACTGCCTATGGCAAAGCACAGCTCTCTCCTAATGTTCCCAAGCAGTAATCTTTTCCACATAAAAAACCCACATCCCCTCGATAGAAACATTTTGACAAGCACCATTTACACAGCACAAATATGTATGACTTTAAGGGTTACCTCTAGGCATTAGATGAGTCAGCTGACAAAGGCAATTTTTTTTTTTTAAGGGAACTTAATTATGTTCTACAGCCTATATGCCAGATAGCCCATCTTCATGACCATGCGCTCTGGACTCTGGGTGCTGGTAAACATGATGAACACAGCAAGCGTATCTAGACTTACATATAAAAATTTGCCTGCAAAGTTACTGGGGATAAAAACATTTTCAAGACAATGAAAAGAAGGCTAATTTTGTATATAAAATCTTTATTGAAAACAGAACAAGGGGGAAGGATTTTCTAAGTTTTCTAAATTTTCTAATCATTACTACATTACTACATTCTTCTACACCTGGATACTCATACAGCAGTTCAAGGAGTCACCAGCAGGGACTTCCTAACTGAAATGAGAATTTGTCAACCTGTAGAACAAAAGAGCCCATTTCAGATCTGCACCTTGCCTTGGCCCAGTCTAGTAGCTCCACTAATAATTCCACATTGCCAAACATAAACTTTTCCTGCCACAGATGAAGCAAGGTCTAAAGGAATCCCCTAATCTGGGTTTCCCTAGGAATTCATATGTAAACTTGTGGGATACACAAGTAGGAAAACTGGGATAAAAGGAATAGCAATAATGAGACATCATTAAATGATCTGTGAACTTCAAGGCATGACACTAACACAAATGCCACTCCTAAAAATTGAATTCCATCATTCATGAGCAAAAAATAGTACTCCATTTTTGAAAAAGGCACTCAACAGTATTTTACATTTGAAATAATTTGACTGCAGCACACACTACAAGACTGGACACACCAACCACCCAAGATGTCACTGAAGTGAGGGCAGCTTTGGAAATCTGAACCTCGTTGCCAAGTTTGATAGTAAGGAGTTGAATCCTGACCAAAATGCACTCTTCTCTCATCAGTCAAGTTTCAAGAGTTTCTTTGTATGACAGGTATAGCAATGCCTTGTTTTCACATCATATCCATAAAATGGTTCAAGAGTTACGGAGCTAGTAGCTTATTTTGAGCTAATTCAAGGCCGCAGAGATAAAACAACTACACTAACTACATTAGTCATTTAAAAACATTTGTGAGATCTGGCAATTGATTAAAAATCTAAGCTAAATACCAATGACTGACAGAGGAAATACAAGAAGAAATCTTAGGAGTGTGGCCAGCAGGAGTAGGGAAGTAATAGTGCCCCTGTAGTCGGCATTGAGTGAGGCCATACCTTGAATCCTGTGTTCAGTGTTGGGCCCCTCACTACAAGAAGGACATTGAGGTGCTGGAGCGCGTCCAGAGAAGGGCAACGAAGCTGGTGAGGGGTCTGGAGCACAAGTCTCATGAGGAGCGGCTGAGGGAACTGGGGTTGTTTAGTCTGGAGAAGAGGAGGCTGCGGGGAGACCTTATCGCTCTCTACAACTACCTGAAAGGGGGTTGTGGCGATGAGGGTGTTGGTCTCTTCTCCCAAGTAACTAGTGATAGGACGAGAGGAAATGGCCTCAAGTTGCAGCAGGGGAGGTTTCGATTGGATGTTAGGAAAAATGTCTTCACCGAGAGGGTTGTCAAGCATTGGAACAGGCTGCCCAGGGAGGTGGTAGTGTCACCATCACTGGAGGTGTTCAAAAAACGAGTAGACGTGGCACTTCAGGACATGGTTTAGGGTGCATGGTGGTGTTGCGTTAACAGTTGGACTTGATGACCTTAAAGGTCTTTTCAAACCTTAATGATTCTGTGATTCTGTGATCTTTCAAAAATTGGAATTTCAGAACATATTTAAAAAATTCCTTTTTCTCCTATTTGTAAGTCAAAGACCTGGAGGTGACCTTTCAGAACAACATGCTGTACTTACAAAAAAATAACACTTCAGTTTTTTGTATGAGGCTAAAACATATCTAAGACTGAAAGTCTACAAAGTTGAAAGAAAACATATGGCTGTTTTAAACTGTTATTAGCCTAATTCAACTTTATCATTAGCTCAACTCAGAGGTTAACACATTTCATATTTCAGATTACCCAGTCATATCTTCTACAGGCATGCTGAACAAATATCATATAAATCACAGAGCCTGACAAGATTTAATAGAAAAAGCTGCTAAATTGACCTATAAATATAACGTATTACAATGCATCAGCTGGTGTTGCCACTTTCTTGGAAACAGTGGAAGAAATTAGAATAGTTGTCTAATACCCACTTTCAAGTTTTTTACATGACCGTGGGATGACTATTCAAAACTTAAACCTAGGGAACCAATCCCACATTAAATGTTTTACATCTGAGTTATACTTCAATAATGTGTCGAAATTTAGAGCAAGACTCCAACACCTTCCCCTGTTCTAATAATTTCTGAAGCAACAGTTCACCTCTTTGACAAGTGCACTTACGGTTATTTTAACATCACTTTTTTGAAACCCAGCAGTTCTGCAAACCCAGTTTGCCTTGAATCTCATTCCCTCTTTGCTGGGGGAGGAAGAATTTAATATTTATCATCTCTGCTCCTGTAAGGGAGTATTTCCAATTCTTCTGATACATGTTACTGGGTTAATCATCTTTTCTTTCTCAAAATGTATCTTTTGTTCCTACAAGGTAATGAAGGACAGTTACTCATCTTCGTAATTAATCTTGAATTTTAATTAAACCTATTAGCTGAACATGTCAAATGTTTGTCATTTTCAAAGCAGCGTAAAAATTACACTTAATACTAAATGTTACTTATTCACACATTGCCCTGGGTTATATTTGCAGCCACAGTGTCTATAACAAGATCCCTATGTTATTTTATTCGGTATTAATATGATTTATTATGTTATAACAAATGTATTTTATTCACTCCTCTGTACCACCAGCAGCACAAGGATAAATTTCATCGTAGAACATGCTGGTGTGTTCTGTACAGTACAGCGTGAAATAAATGAGCTTGCAATGACATATACATACTTTCCCTCAGCTTCCTTAACTTTGCATAATAAACTCAAAATGCACTATTTATGCATCTCTTATTCTGCAACCAGACTAGTCAAATGAACAACTCCCATGAATAAACATAAGGATATAAGAAAGTGTTTGAAAGATTGGAGACCAAATTAGCAGGGTAGGGATATCCTTCCCCATGTTATTTGAATATCTAATAAAAGTAAATATATGAAGGACACTGGAGATGAGAAACTGACTCTGGTCTGAAAAATATTCCTAGAAAAACAGCTTTTTATGGCTTTCCATGCTAAGAATCCATAATGCCATAGTTAATGCATCAATTCTGCTCTCCCCTAAAAGTTAGTGCTTCATGATCAACCCGGGCTCTAAAAGGGATCTAAAAGCCAGCCTGCGTTATCATCTTCTCACGTAGCATCACCAATAGTAAAGATCTCACAAACCCTGTTCTACACCAGTTACATCACACAGCCCTACAGTTCTCAATGCCTGCAGGTGATTTGCAGTCAAGACATCCAGAATATCACCAAATACCATCACTTTGGGGGTAAGATACATTCCTCAGATACAGCAGTGCCAGGAGAATATTGCCCAACAGTCAGAGGACTGATCCAAAGCTGACAAAAACGCTAGATGTCACTAGGCATGTCCTCACATTCCAAATATAGGTTAACTTCTACAGCTTTGCCTTTGCTAACAAAAATGTATCATGTTAATGAATTATTCACTTAAGTAGCTCTTCTATTCCCTTACACCAATTTTTTCTTGGGAACATGGCAAGAACACCAGTAGTGTTTATAACACAAGATGCCGTGATGGATGCAATAGAGGTAGCTGCATCAAAGGGAACAAAAGAGCCTGTTTTTGAACAATCCCAGCACAGTCCTTCCAGTGAGGTTAACCTCCTGATGGTGATGCACAGGCAATAGCTGGCTGTCGTTGGTGAACTGGCTTCCAGGGTCCCGAGTAATAAGAAGCAGAAAAAACACTTTGCCACCCAAGTCAGCAGGTGTAACTATGTGAAAAGCAGAGCGACAAGCAAGCTTTGAAGAGTGGCACAAAGGTCCTTTCTAGGTAACTGGGTGAAATCAGTATTTGCTGCTTCTTATTATATCTGATAAGGTAACTCCAGCTAACTTAAATAGCAGTCAGCTCTCTCCACACTACTGTGTACGTGCGCCAATGTCATTTTAGTTTTCATTAACATTAGTCCGTAGGGCAGGAGAACAAAGCACATTAACATTGTGATATTTGGCTATTAGAAATTAGCGCTTTCACTTATGTTTTGATGAGTTTTGTAGAAAAGTAAACATGGAAGCTTTTCAATGAATGGGGAGGGGGAAATGGTGTATTCCCCCCAGGTCCGAGAGAAATAAAAAATAAACTGCATACGCAGTGGGCTTTAGATATGTTAGGATAAAGCACCCTTGTTTACCCTGTTAAAAAGTAACAAGAACAGCAAACAGGTAAAGAAAAATTACATGAACCAGCTCTTTTACATCTTTTATATTTTTGTCAGTCAGCGTCATCCCAGCCTTCTGAAAGGCTAGAATCCAGAAACACTAAACAACATCAGAGACACCACCATAATTCACAGTCTTAATGCATATATTCTTGTTCCATTACACAGATATTGATTTACTCTGTATTATAACAAATATTATGGAAGCTTCTTGACACCGATCAGCTTGCAAGCTGGTAATCAAAGAGAAACAAGTATAACAACCAAATGTATAAAGAAGCATTTTCTACAATCAGGTAAGTGCCAGAGCAAAGTATGACAATGCCAAAGCCAAGGAGATGAGGACAATCATACAACAGATGGGTTATCATATGGAAAAAAAAATCCAGCCAGACCGCTTCCTCTACAGATTAACAAAGCGCTAAAGCCGAGGTGGCGATATGGGAGCACTTTAATTTGCATGCTTTGGAATTTCAGTGACACACATGATTTGCAGAATTACAATCATATGCACAACTAGCCCTTGGAAAGCCACTGAAATAGTAGAATTTGAGGGGGGAAAAAAAAGCAAGCATTGCCTTATATCTAAAAGAGACTACAATAAACAAAAGGAGAACAAAAGGAGTGGCAAGTGTTTAACACTAAAACCGGATGAACATGCCTGTGGATAGGAATAACAAGCTTTGGCCAACAAGAGAGAATTAACCTTAGGCTGGCAAAAGCGCGATTTCCTCTGCAACTTCAAATGCACTGTGAAATCCCTGATTCAGGCTCCAAGCAGCGGAAATGACAGAGGACATACTTGCAGTAGTTGTGGCAAGATGCAGTGAAGGAACCCAACAGGAGACACTGCGGGAGAGCACGGGAGGAGGGAGGGAGAGGAGGAAACCAGACATCTTCTGCCAGATGCTTTGGGTAGCTTTTTTTGCTTGCTCCAAGTGGTAGTCACACATCCTCAGTTGGGTGCAGAGGAACATTACACACTTATTTGCATGGATCTCAAAATGATCAATTCAAACTTACATCTTAACATAAATACTTTGCCTCCTTTTTCTCCAACATTTCCAAAACTTCCCCTAGGAGGTTGTGCAAGCTCGTCAGGAGACTCCTCAAATCACTTTTGCTCAGTTATTTAACCCAGCTGACCATGGTCTTCTGTGGCCACCCCAGCCCATGCATAATTTTTTGCTATTGATACACCTTGACTAGATACGAAACATCTCTTCAGTATCTTAATGACATACAAAAGACTGTTCCACATAATCATTTTGCTGGAAAGTTTCTATTGACTATTAATAAACCTCTTATCTACAATCTAATCACTTCTACAGTAGGAACGACCCAGGATAGTCTTTGGGACACTCCATCCAGGCTGTCAAGTCAACCCTGTTTGGGATACGAATTGGACTAGGCACAGCAACAGCTGCCTGGCGAGGTGCCCCATCACACCACTCGTGCTACAACCTGGCAAATGACAACCTCAGAGCACAAATTCATGCAGCACAAAACCAAGCATCCCCCAAAAAGATAAAAAATGGTTTACATTTTTGTTATAGCTATCAGACTATCAACATGCCTACATGTAAAGTATTAATTGCTGTTGAGAGGCTTAGTTGGGTATTTAGTGATACAGAACCAGAACTATTTTAATCATCTATCTGAAGTAATTATTTTAAAAATAAAAAAGAACACTGACCACAGAAAAAACACAGTACAAGTAGCATTTATTCTCAAAGCAACTGCAGAGCGGTGAAGGCAAAAGCCCTCACCTCTTGCAGGAAGAATGACTCTTTTAGCGGAGGACAATAGTTTAAACATGTAAATAGTTCAGAGCAACTTCCCAGGACTTGCTCTGTGTGTCCAAATATAGACTGACTTGAAATTTGTCATGATATTTTATACCCACGGAACTGATTTAGGAAATTCACACCAGTATAACATGTTTGGAGAAAAGCAGATAAAAAGATAAAATCTAGAGATACAGCCAAAAAGGAAGGAATGATTTGCTGATCACTGTGCGCAGAAAGCCGTTAACTGAAATACAATTACATTAAATGAATTCATATTTCAGAAAAATAAAGTATACAAGGTAGAAAGACTGGATAACTAGAGTCTATCACTCAAGACACAAATTAAGACCAGTGTAAAATTTCAAGGCACAGACCCTTCCCCACACGCCCAGGTAAGCCAGTACGCGGAGAAGCACATTTGTTTCTGGTGGACTGATAAAAAGGACATAGAGAAAATGTAACAGATTAGCTAGCCTTATAAAAATCATACCTGTATCACAACACTTCTTTTTCCTCTCCTCCTAGATATTCATTTAGAATAAGCAAGCAAACACTTTCTACGCTAAAAGAAGTTTGTTTCATTTTTCTCCTCCAGAAGATACTGAGCAAAGATGCTAGAATGATGATTCACTTCAAGTGAAGCAGATGGATGGTTTTGGTCTGATTATCTGATGTTGTACCACATACCAGTGCTGATTAACTATTACCACTTAGCATATGAAAAGACAAAGTCCAGAAGCACAGCCCATTCATTACTTTGCTAGTTCACATGTACTTTAAATGAATATTTAAAAAATGCTGCATCCTAGTGGTGATGGATATGAAAGAGTAATCATCAATTTATGGGCCTAATTATGCGTACTCTTCTGTAAATAAGATGAGGGGTAGAATTAAGGAAACGTTTTCCCTTCATGCACAAAACCATGCAGAAGGAATGCGACACCCAAAGGAAGCTGCCCCTTACTGATCTACCTTGACAAACGACAAATACACACACACACACACACACACATACACACACACCCCCACCAAAAGTTACCCTAAAATCTTTTTCTCCTCTCCCGTTTCTTTGTTTTCCACAATGAAACTACGCTGTTCTATAAGAACATCTAACTGGTATGATAAAACGTCTCAAAAATACACAGAATAACATATATGCAGTTTACGCCCAGATCATATAGGGTGCACACCAAAGATCTGCAAACACGTGGGGCTGGTTCATTGGCCGTGTCCATCTGAACTTACGCAGTGTGCACTTGCATTATGCCTACTGATATGAAACAGTATAAACATGGTGTGTGTACCTGTACGTCATGGGCATCTCCTTCTGGTAACGATGGCTTAGATGAGAGAGAAGTGTGAATTTGATGTCACACAATAATTTTTAAAAAGCTTCTAGGTCAGAATATAATCAGGTGAGCTATATTCCTCACGAAGGTCTCAACCTGAAGGATTAAAATGTGTAACATATGCATTTATTTATTTGGGAGGTAGAAAGGAGGAGAAAAAGTGGTAGAGTTGGAGGAATCAATACATGCTGTACTGTAGCTGTAAATCAGTTTACTGCTTCACTTTCAATTCAACTCATTCCAACCAGATAAGCCTACATACTTCTTGAGCTTCAGCTCGTATAGGTGACAGAAACAGCCACACAGTATTATCATGGTCTTTTAAAGGGGACAAGGGAAAAGCCACGTTCAGGAAACATTATCCTCCAAACGTACTTTATTTTGGAGATTTTATGGCATCTGCCTCATTAGCCAACTAACATTATAAATCTGTGCCTTGTGGTTCAGGAGCCTGAAATGACACAGCTTCCACAGACCTCCTTGGAAACACAGGATCAGTCCCGAATAGCCAAGTGTTCCCCACTCCTTTTGTTCTCCTTACATCAATGATACTGTGAATGTTTAATTTCTTTTATACTAAGCTGCTGTGGGAAGGACGAGCACCTTCTAAAGATGACTCAGCACCGACTTTCCAGGGAATGGAAAGTGATGACAGGTATGTAAAGTGTAGGCACAGAGTTATTCACATCATATGTAAGGAAATAAAGTGAAACATCTAGAACAAGATTAAATTAATAGATTAGACAGACAGCAGAATCTATTTTTAAAGTTCCAATAATAGCTACCTATGAGAAAACAAAATAATAGTGCTTCGGGAGATCAAAACTAACATCAGCTGTCCAGCGTGCTCCTGAGCTTTAGGGACACCAACACCACGTGATGAGAATTTAAAAGCCATTTTGGTCATAGTTTCACGTACTTGAAATTCTTGTTTTCTTGATACAACGTAAACTATCCATTGACAATGTAATTCTGCTGCCATACTTTCCCTTCCACACATTAGCATTTGCTTTGTATTTTTTTAATTGATGATGCTAAGAAAGTTCCAGCATTACATCTGCCTTATTTGGGCTGGGTTTGCAATGCACAGAGATGTAGCAGTTTCATTCTAAGGAGACCATATCATAATAAGAGATGTAATCACTGAGCACACAGCAGTTCCTTGGTCACACAGAACAGCATTATGGATGCTACCCCATTGCGAGTATGATTTAACACATATATTTTACTGCTTTTAGAGCCTCCAGAGTCTAAAGAAGGAGCAAAATAAATGAGGAAAAAAAAGTCTTTCCACCCTAACTGCCAAATTCTGAACTTCTGTTTCTGTTCCTTGGAGACAAGCAGCAGTATTTCTGGTTTTGCCGAAGCAGCTCAGAAATGTGTGAAATATAAGACATGACTGGACAACATCCATGCAGCTCCATGCTGTATTTTAGTCTGCTGCTTTTTGCATAGAGAACAGAAGGGCTCTTGCTGAGCTTAAGGGCAGGTGATCAATGCCAGGTGAAGTGCAAACCTCTCTGATCCCGTGATACAAGCTGAACAAATAATTAGCAAAACTGCAGCCCAAGCACTGAGTGGTGAGTGCCTCGTGAAGCTTTCTCCTCCTCTTCCAGATGGATTAATTTTTCAAGATAACTTGCTTTTCTTTTCCAGCGGGAAAAGAGTGGGGACAGACTTCCAAAAATAGGCTAGCCTGTCACAACTGCTAACTGTCACGCGGTGCCAAGATTGGAGCTGATCTCTTGGGGAGGCGGCTGAGAACAGAGGGGAATAAGGAAGTAAAGAGAAAGAGTAATTCCTCTTTCCACAGCCCAGCCAGAAACCAAATGAATAGGCAACCTGCAATCAATCACAAATAATACATAAGCCAAAAATCAGTCATTCCAAGTAAAAATACATAAACATATCAGTTTACCAGCAATTATTAGCACAACTGTTATATTCTACAGCATCAAAAACGATGCCCGAATGTACTCTCTGTCCAAGGTCTCACTGGGACAAATACAAGACTATTGCCTATTTAAGCAAATTGACCCAGCAAATTAAACCAAAATGCTCTCTTTAAATTCAATTTTCAAATGCTGTCCTCAAAAGGCTCCTGCCCGTGTGGCCTCTGAAGTAAACAGATACACTGAAGTCACAAGATGACTAGAAAAAATTATATTTAGCCTTTTGTGAGGTGAGGTACCATTCAGATTACATAAATTGAAAGCTTATTTAGAAAAAAAAAAAACAAAAACAAAAAACATTTAAATCCAAGCAAAATTTGCTCAGCACTAAATATTTAAAGTTACAAGAGAAGGTAGGGAAAAAAAACTACAACTGCATCATTATTAAATGGACAAGAGTATAATCTCATTCAACAGCGATCTTAGCTCTGCGCATCTAACGCATTCATTTTATTAAGAGGTCTGGAGCAGAATATTTGAAAACAGAAATCTTATTACGAAAGTCTTCATCATCCTTGCTGGCGTTTTTCCTCCCTGCCACACAAAAGAAATGTATTTTGTCTGTACAATCTTTGCCAATAGTTGACTAATTTTTTTTTCATTGCCTGCCATAGTCACATGTTGTTGTGGAACATTAAATATTCCCTTCGTTAAGCTGCAACACGAGGTGTTTTCTGATGCATCTGTGCTAATAACGCAATCTCAGCATCAGGAAAAAAAAAATGACAACATAAAATCGGATATCATCACTAATTCATTAATTTAATTTCCCTTTTTAGGTCTAAAACGCAGGCCACTTGTCCACAGAGCAATAATAGTTTTTTGCTGTATAGAGTCATGAAACATTGATTTAATAAGACTGAGATACTGACCGACAAAGTTTTGGTTTTTTTTTTTTTTTGAATGGTGACCATACCTAGAGGCCCCACTAATGACACAGCCGTGATTCCAGGTGCTGGGTACAAACAGTGCCAGCGTGGTCTCTGCCTAACGGCCATCTCCTTCCCTTCCTTCAGTGTGCCTGCTTCTTTATTTATACCTCTGCATAGCACTATCACGAAATACAAAAAACGCGGTTGCTAAATTTTATTATTGTAATATTTCTTGAAGCCAATATAAAGCGTTGCTTTGCTCAACACCTGAATGTGCAGCATAAACACTATTTATTATCACTTCCCTTGGGTAAACACTCCGTCCCTGCTCCAGTGTTGCACACCAAGAGGAGGCAGCTCCCATGCTGAGTCCAGGAAGGGCCAGGAGAGCAACAGCTTCAATTCTTCCTCAGCTGAGTCAAAGCAAGTTCTTCTACTAAAAGTTTACGGTAACCCATTAAAATGAGGCTGGTTTTATAGGGAACAGTGATGAGTAAGGGCTGTGCCAATGGACACTAGCACTACAGTCATCATAGATAACCAGGGGCTCTAACCTGGTGTATTGCAGCTTTTTCCTCCCCTCCAAACTTAAATTATTGAAATAAATGCTTACTTAAAGAAATAATAATCAGCGACATTTTTTTGTTAATGTCAGATACAAAATAAAATTAATTCCAGTAAGCAACTCCTGAGCTGAGAGTCTGAAAACTGGTGCATGAGAAATGCAACACACCTTTGAAACAAGCCCTTGCCTGCAGCCCTTTCTCTCACATGGTAAGTGTTCATGAGAGCTTTTGTAGGGCTCATCTATGTCATAACAGATACAGAGATTGCTGTCGGGGAGAGTTCACTAATAACACACATGGCAACTTGCTGTAAGCCAAAAGACCACAGCAAAAAAATCACACAGGCCACAAACCAGCTGAGATACGAACAAAATAAAAGTTTCCTCTGGGTATAGCAGAAGAACTTCATCTGTGAAGAGAAGATGACTAGAGTCCTAAGGCAATTATTTTGTTCTCTAAAAGTGGCTTTGAAAGTCACACATTTTGCCTCAAAACCTGAGCAAAAGCAGTGTTTAGATGGCTGATACTAATTCTTTTCTAATACAGGTAGCTTGGGGAGAACCAACACGTTTTCTGTGTATCACTAGCTCTGTGAATGTCC
Organism: Phaethon lepturus; assembly: GCF_000687285.1. NCBI lineage: Eukaryota > Metazoa > Chordata > Aves > Phaethontiformes > Phaethontidae > Phaethon > Phaethon lepturus. Next base: position 19,954 of record NW_010560991.1, on the reverse strand, counting down.
CCTAATGAAAAAATAGACCTAACTTTAAATAATCCTCTGTTTTCATTTTAAGGATACCCGTGAATTATTGGTGGAGTAACAAAAAAGCCAAACGTCTCTAACAGAGAAGTTGTCAAAGACCGTATCTTTAAAGCAACCGATTCTGCACAAAATGGGGCATTTGGAAACAATTACTGCAATTTCTTCCCTGATTTGAATCTACCTAAAGGTACTTCTTTCAGGCAGATGGCAAAGAAAAAATACCGAATGTACAACATGGCCACTTTCTAACTTATCTCCTGAAACACCTTGGCTGCTTAGAAAATTGGCACATCCCATGACCTCAGCTCAGGGACTGATCCTCATTGAGAATGTCCAGCTTACAGAGTCATCCTCGTGAAAAAGCCAGAACCAACAAACAAACTGCTTTGCGCTGGTGGGGATTAACCTCTCAATTCCATATTCCTGAGTGGAAGGGCAGGACAGGAAAGACAACTCTGGGATACTGAACCTGTGGACACACAGAAAATCCTCTTCTAATTATTTTCTCAGGTCAAATCTAAGGAGTTGCCAAATTGCTTGGATATCAACATGCATTTACCAAAGCAAAATACTAATTCATTGCCCTCACTGGAATATACTGCTGGTTAATACTATTTGCCAATTATCTGCTCCCACCTTTCCATTACTGAGCTAGCAATGCATGTATCACAAAGGACTTTGAATGTGTGACAAAGAGTTTTGGCTACTGAAAAACAGCGCTGCACAATTTACAGAACCAGAAGGTTATTTCAAGACAAAATTGCCATGAAACACCGTCATTTAAATAATGAATGGCTACGCTTGCTCGCTTGATTTCTTTCTCCTAAAATAATTTTTCTTCCTTTCTGTCAGTTGGCAACAAATACATCTTAACATTTGCATTTCAAGCAAGAAGAGAAATCCAGACAGTTGCTCCAAAAGGACTGGAAAATGTGCTGTAAACTCTGATATGTACAAACCTACCAAAGCCATCCAAACTTACCCAGCCAGTGAACGCGTTAGCAGTTTGTCAGACATCCAGGAGGACCCCCAACTTTGCTTAGAGGATTTGGAAGTCACTTTTCTCTCCCATTTGAAAATGCCATTCAGCCATGCCCCAGGCTGCAACATCCGTTCAAACACTCAGATGAAAAAGCAGCACCTTGTTCTGCTCACTCCCCATGATGCACAGCAAGGGACACAGAATCACAGAATGGCAGGGGTTGGAAGGGACCTCTGAAGATCATCTGGTCCAACGCCCCTGCCAAGGCAGGATCACCCAGGCCAGGCTGCACAGGAACGTGTCCATCGGGTTTGGAAGGTCTCCAGAGAAGGAGACTCCACAACCTCTCTGGGCAGCCTGTTCCAGTGCTCCGTCACCCTCACAGTAAAGAAGTTTCTCCTCACGTTGAGGTGGAACTTCCTGTGCTGCAGTTTGTGCCCATTGCCCCTCGTCCTGTCACTGAGCACTACTGAAAAGAGACTGGCTCCATCCTCCTGACAGCCACCCTGCAGATATTTATAGACATTTATAAGGTCCCCTCTCAACCTTCTCTTCTCCAGACTAAAGAGCCCCAGGTGTCCCAGCCTTTCCTCATACAAGACATGTTCCAGTCCCTTGATCATCCTCGTAGCCCTCCGTTGGACTCTCTCCAAAAGTTCCCTGTCTCTCTTGAACTGGGGAGCCCAGAACTGGACACAATACTCCAGATGAGGCCTCACCAGCGCAGAGTAGAGGGGGAGGATAACCTCTCTTAACCTGCTGGTCACACTCTTAGTGCACCCCAGGAGACCATTGGCCCTCCTGGCCACCAGGGCACATTGCTGTCCCATGGAGAACTTCTTGTCTACCAGGACTCCAAGGTCCTTCTCCATGGAGCTGCTTTCCAGCAGGTCAACCCCCAACCTGTACTGGTGCATGGGGTTGTTCCTCCCCAGGTGCAGAACTCTACACTTGTCCTTGTTAAATTTCATGAGGTTCCCCTCCGCCCAACTCTCCAGTCTGTCCAGATCCCATTGAACGGCAGCACAGCCTCCTGGTGTATCAGCC
>NW_010560991.1:0-17871 GCF_000687285.1 Phaethon lepturus | reverse complement strand
TTCCAACCCTTCATCTAGGTCATTGATGAAGATGTTGAACAAAACCGGACCCAGTACCGATCCCTGGCAAACACCACTAGCTACAGGCCTCCAGCTAGACTCTGCACCGCTGACCGCAACCCTTTGAGCTCTGTTGCTTAACCAGTTCTCGATCCATCTCACAGTCCACTCATCCAACCCATACTTCCTGAGCTTCACTACGAGGATGTTATGGGAGACAGTGTCAAAAGCCTTACTGAAGTCAAGGTAAACCACATCCACTGCTCTCCATCTACCCAGCTAGTCACTCCATCATAGAAGGCTATCAGGTTGGTCAAGCACGATCTCCCCTTGGTGAATCCATGCTGACTACTCCTGATAACTTTCTTTTCATCCATGTGCCTAGAGATGGCCTCCAGAAGGAGCCGTTCCATCCCCTTCCCAGGGATGGATGGAGGTGAGGCTGACGGGTCTATAATTTCCCAGGTCAAAGGACACAAAACTTCCTTTGCATAATTTATGACCAAAATGGCCAAAACAGGGCCTAACATTTAAGTTTGGTTGTGGGGGGAGCTGACTGGGTGCTGGGTTTTTGTGGGTTTTTTTATGGCTAGCAGTCACTATGGAAATCACAGGTGATGTTTTCAAACCAAAAAAGTCCATTCAAACATTATCAGATAGGTCCAACTCTCCAGTGTAATTATGAAAGCTAAAACTGGCTGAACTGCTACCAGAGTATATGTTCTTTGAAGGTTTAATAACTGTCTGGGACTTAAGCAAAGTGAAGACATGTGGCAAGAAAACCTGTTTCAGTTGCTTATACCATTGTAGGGAGTGGGTAAATTTTCAACAACAGATGTTAGCCTTGTTAGCAAGAACACAAAACTAGTGCATATGTTTGGGCAGAAGGAAAAAAGAAAATATTAAAGAAAACAGGTTTTGTACAAATATTTGGCTATGAGATGCCTATGAAACCAACTGGTCAAGCATTTTGTCTGATAATTTAACTTGAGTTTGCTGCCTCGTGGACTCAAGACGTCTAATTTGGAAACTATCTCACTCGATTTCTTTGCGTACCATGGGCATTTGTCAGAGATGTCCCAGGCTGAAACGTCGCAACTGCGGCATGCTCTGCCTCCTTCCCAGATGGAATGGAGCACAGAGTGGGCATCCCTAATCATAAAATCTACCCCAAAGGCAGCTTCATCACCCTTTTACTGTGATGCCTTACCAAGCTAACAGTAGATGAAAACATGGTAAACAGACAACGCTGCTCAGGAATACTTTTGGATTTTTATAATCTAAAATAATAGATGATGTTAACCATGGTTGCTCCATTGATTTGCTACCACAACATCAGAGATCACCATATATAATTTACAGTGTATGTTGGCACTTAAGTAATGGTATGCGATAGATAATAAATGTGAGGCATAGGATAAGAAATCAGATTGGGAAAAAGGACATGTGAATTATACAACTTCAACTAGACACACACATACATGTATACATGTATATACAGAGAGACAATATAGATCTTCACAAACACTTCCGCTGTTGACTCTCAGCTTAGAAGCTACCGTGTTTGGGTGGGATGCTTTTAAAAACTGTGTCATTTTATCTCATTGCCTCTAAGACAGTATCCTTGTGAAAAGAGATAAAATATTAAAAGGGTTTAATTAATTTTTTTCTCTTTTCCTGAGCATTCAGCAAACCCTCAGTGAATTATTGTTCACTGCATTCAAAGAGGCAAAATAAATCCACCGTGGGCTACCTCCTAAGATTCTCCCACCCACAAATAAATCCTAACTGTTGCCCACTTCCAAGCACAAACGAATACTAAAAAGTAAAACCACAGACTTTCAGGTTACACTGAAATGAACAGAGAAGTAACCTTCAGAACTATTTTAACACATGGGGAACGTTAGAAGAATAGAAGCAAGGCACAAGATTGAGAGACACCTGCTGAAAAAAAGCATTCACGGTATCATATCAAATGGATGACTTTAACCGTCTTTCAAACACAACACCGGGCGGGAAGTGAATTTAGAGGCAGTTATTTATTTCTTCCTTGTATTCCACTTCATTCCAGAATATGACACTAATTCTAAGGGATTATGAATGCAAAAATGCAACAGTAATCCCTATTTTTTCTGTCTCTAATAATAGTGCAAGAAAAAGGTAAAGAAATTAAAGCACAAATCTGTCTGCAGCTTCATACAATTGCTCTTTGCACGTATTTCCGTAAAGATGCGCTAATTCAGAATGGCTTTTGGGTACATTTTTTTCTCAAAAACTAAAATAAATACCAAGACAAGCTGGCAAGACTCAAACCAGTCCTTCCTGAGCTACATCGAGACACAAAGATAACATCCCCAAACAACAGTTACTAAAGAAAACAGGCAGAAAGCAGTCCTGGCATTAAAACTCAGAGGACCAAAGCCATCATCGCAGATAGCTGCAGTACCCGGGAAAAGACAAAGGTGTGTATAAGAGCTGACACAACTGCGAGTGTACACAGCTCCCGAAATTTCCCCAAACCAAGCAGGACATAAACCAAACTGGTTTGGTAATAGGCACTAGACCCTACCTTAGGGTACAAAATCCAGTGTATCTTTGGGTATGTGCATTATTTATACATGCATACACTGTAAATTCTAGGCAAAAAATCCTACCAATTTCTGTCATGTGCTCTACAACCATCGCTCACTTTCACAACATCCGTTTCTTTGTGACGTGTTGCCTTTTTCTACTCCCGCAAAATAAACTCATGAACGACGACAGTACAGACCACTAACCGGTTCTTGCCTAGCTAATGAGAGAGAGTGGTAGGAGTTCAGCCTGAAACCAAATTGTCCCTTTTTCAGATGTTCTGCACAGATGCTACTCAGCTGTTTTCAGCATCTCCTGTATCAGTGCATCAGGGCCCATTTTAGCTTGCAAAACCAGCTGCAGACTCCAAAACCAACAACTGGCACCGAGATTTCAGTCATCGTATCCCCATTTTAAAATACCCATCTCCAAAATGTTTTACTATTTAAGAGCGTACTAAGGTTGACTACTGGGTAAAGCAAACCTGATACATCTAACCAATCTCAGCGAGGACCTTAGAAAGACCTTTAACCAAGTGACAGAAATTTATTCCTTGGATTATTCTCTCGCATGCACTACATACCTGAGCATAAGGATGGCTTCAAATTCAGCAACAGAAAGATTCATCTCTCGTGCACTACATTCCTCTAAGAGTCACATCATCTTTTTTCTTTCAGATTCATAAAAATGCTGGTCCCACTGGCTTCGGAAGGACAACTTACACACAGGCATTAAATGTGCCCTTCAGTACCTTGCAAGAATACAGCCAGTGATCAGGAACTCGCAGCACTATAGCTCTTCCCGAGGCAATATATTTTTCTTATTTTGTTACCTAGGGAGTCAATCAGTGAATGTAGTGATTTTCCTCTCAGGATTTGGACTTATTTTTAAAACATTATTAATGGGACGTAATGTAGTACCGGCTCTTATACTTGACAGAAAATAAAAATTGAACTGAACATGCTCTACTTTAAAAATGCATAAGGGTAACTAGAGCAAAAACAAAGCAATTATGTTCTACAATGTCATCTGAGGTCTGCTCTGAGACAGCATTAGCAAACTAAGATATATTTAGTAAAAATTAAGGTGCCACTATATGTCTGATTTATTCAAAACCTCATAGGAAAGGAATTAGGAACTGAAAAAGAAAGCCTTTTACGTCCATCCCTGCTTTTGTGCTTCCTGAAATGTTAGCAACCATGGCTACCAGACGTCAGTAGGCTCCCATTTTCATCACCAAGAAATACCAAAATGTAATATACTCCCATCAAACTTGTTCTTAGTCATTTTTTTTTAAAAGAAGCTTCACATACTTCCATATCAGCTGTAAGAACAGAAAGGTGCTCCCACACATCCTACCCATTTTGCCTAAGAATTAGCGAAATCACCACTTCTTAACCCACAGGGTATATTAAAATTAGTTGTTACAGTGGTAAAAATTGGGCAGGATCAGTATTAAGCAACCATAAGACACTGTTCTGAAGTAACATCTGGGCCAACTCTATGAAAAGAATGATGAAACCCCTCTTCCTTAATGTCCACTTAGTCTGGAGACAGGAAAATTAATAAACCCGGTGAGATGTAAACAGTGGTTGTAAATGCTGGGAGGTGAACTTTGCTCCCCTTCAAGCACATCCTGTTCCTCCTCGTTCAGGCCAGAGCAGCGTTTGCGAGGTAACAGGCTGCCGTCTCCTCTCCTCCCTTCTCCCAGAGTAGGTGTCTGCAGCAGCTTAATTATCAAGTTACAAATAAACAGATTCAGCTTGGTGCATACATTCAATTACAGATAATGAGCTCTAGACAAAAGCTATTGAACTATAACCGATACTCTACGAGCCGGTACACAACAAGCAATGATTAAATGATACAGACTAGAGAAAAGAAAAGAAACTTTTATTCTTCCCTTGAAAAGCATGCAAAGCAAGGAGATTTTCTGGGGAAAATCTGACAAAGAGGTAATTGTCAAAACCGATTATTTTCTCTAGTCTCACCCATTTTTCATAATATTCCAGTGAAAGTTCAAGTGGTACTCAAATTTTTCACTCTTAGTGTTGTTGTTTCAGTGAGATGTTTACAAATAAAAGCTTACAGTGTTTGCTAGAAGTTGAACTTCGTGGTACCACAAGGATGCACCATAATATGCTACGCACTTGCAAATAAAAGCTAAGACAAAGTGAAGCCTGAAGGCACATTTTGGTAACGGCAGTGATTCTAAAAGTCTGTAGTGATAAACCAAATAAACTCCAAATATTAGAAAGTCAGGAAATTCAGACTTAAGTTTACCCTGAAGGAAATGGAAACATCAAAAGTACAGACAGGGAGAAATGAAGTTAGTGGAAAACTCTGACGTCTGTCCAGCGCGTCGGGCACAGTCAGGAGCTGCACAGATTAATCTTCTCCGGGTTCAAGACAATTTACAAATAGCATGTGTAGTGCCTTGAACACATTACGGCTGTGAATGGCTGTCAAAATGTTTTGCTCTCTAAGGTTTATGACATAAGGGAGTGTTTTTTACATTACCCTTTTTCCTTATAAACTGAATTTTCGTTTGCAACGGTACAAGGATTCGAGGGTTCCTCATGCAAACCTTATCAGAAATACAGTTTCTTTATCTCTTCAAAAACGACTGTTGCAATGTTTCGCTGAAAGGTTTGCTGTAATCCTTCACCCTGGATTTAGCTTTTTCAGATTCTAAATATAAAATAATCTGGAAATGTTAACAATTGCTTCTTCTTGCTATCTGTCCAGTGGTTGCCGGTTCATCATAATTTTTCATTTTGGTCAAGTCAGTTCAGACTGCACTCTCCTGATAGCACAAAATGAAAATCTCAAGCGCTGCCTCCTACTTCCAGCACAGCAAAACTAGGACCACAGACAAGCGGAATGATTACCGATCACGAGGGCTTTTGCAAGAGGTATTTCACGTTGTTACCTACTGCTAGAGGAAAATTGATTTCTCTAACCACAACCTGTGGATAACTTTCAAAAGACCGCAGCTATGACCTACAATCATCCCAGTCAGCCCCCGGTTAACCGGGGGGGAGCAGGCAGCACTGACCGGTGGACAGGATTCAAAGTCTGCTTCTTCCAAGTCAAGAGGATGCTGACAACTTGCTACAGCTAAAAGTGACAAGTTTGAATCTCTTTCAGGGTAAGTGCAAACAAGCGCCATCCACCAACATCCGAGGAAAGTTCACCTCATACAAAATAACATTTTCCAGTAACCCTGGAGCACGTTAATCTGACAAGAACCGGCTGCTTTCTCAGAAGTATAAGCCAGCTGTCGGATAGGCACTGAGTCTTTGAAAATACTGCTCCGTAAAAACAACTGCTTCAATAGCCAATCCTCGGTACAGTCCATACACAACTGTGCTGCATCTCCTCTTGCAACCATCGCACTCTGCTCTCAGGGGGTCAAGGCCTGATGACTTTCCTCCCCATCCTTACTGTTACAGCTGATGACTGGAGTTGTATGTGGAAGTGGTTACGGCACCAACCCTGTTACAATTCAAGGAGTGTCTAGACAACACTCTTAGTCATATGGTTTAGTTTTAGGTCATTCTGCGAGGAGCAGGGAGTTGGACTTGATGCTCCTTAAGGGTCCCTTCCAACTTGAGATATTTTATGATTCCATGATTCTACATAACCCTTCATATGTTATGGCAGACTCTAAAACTGGTAACCGACTGTCATTATTCAGGTCTTACTGTAGGGATGAACAAGTTTTTCTTGGAAGATGCAGTCTGGATGGTTACGCATAGTGAGAAAAACTGAGCTAGAGAGCAAAATCAGATCAACAGAAAGTAGAGTGTTGCGTGAAAAAAAAAAGTTTAATTTGCTTCATGTTAGTGTACTAGCTATTGGTTACTGCATGGCAGTAACCAACGTAATGAGGTGGGAGCCAAGGAAACTTTTGCAATGAAGAGCTTTGGATTTATTTTCTCAGGTTTTTTGTAGCATAGGACCTGACTTGTTTCTTCAAATGATCTGGTTCTCTCTCAGCTGTATCAGTTCCTTGCTAGTGCTTCAATTTTGCCAGTAGAGACATTTGATGTTTATTACTTCATGCCTGGTACGTACTGTATGGCCTTCCAAGAGCTGAAATGCTCAAATTCAAATGACACAGCTGGCATCATAAAGGCTGTCATTAAAGTCAGCAATCGGTGGTTAGCAGCTGGAGAACAGAGATTCCAAAAACTCTTTAAAAGGGTCAGAGATTGGTATTTGGAAGGATGGAGATCAAGGTATAGCAGGTTCTGAGGGGACTTTTAACACCCCGATAGACAAGTGACTTGATCTACTGTTGGCAACAGCCTTTCTCTGAATGGGAGATTGGACTAGATGACCACCATGGGTCTACCAAAATGTCTACAGCTCTATGGAAACTTAAATTATATAAGCATACAAACACTTTCACAGATATCCAAAACCAATATAAAAACCAAAAAACACTTCTTCCAGCCTGTCATGGTTTAGCCTCAGCCAGCAACTAAGCCCCACGCAGCCGCTCGCTCACTCCCCCACAGTGGGACGGGGGAGAGGATTGGAATAATAAAAGTGAGGAAACTCATGGGTTGAGATAAAGACAGTTTAATAAGTAAAGCAAAAGCCGCACATGCAAGCAAAGCAAAACAGGGAATCCATTCCCCACTCCCCATGGGCAGGCAGGGGTTCAGCCATCTCCAGGGAAGCAGGGCTCCATCACACATAATGGTTTCTTGGGAAGATAAACGCCATCACTCCGAACGTCCCTCCACCCCTTCCTTCTTCTTCATCTCAACTTTATGTATCGAGCATGATGTCATATTGTATGGAATATCCCTTTGGCCAGCCTGGATGAGCTGTCCTGCCTGTGTCCCCTCCCAGCTTCCCGTGCACCCCCAGCCTTCTTGCTGGTAGGCCAGCATGAGAAGCTGGACTGTCCTTGACTACTTAGCAACAACTCAGAACATCAGTATGTTATCAACATTTTCTCATCCCAGATCCAAAACACAGCCTCACACTGGCTTCTGTGAAGAAAATTAACTCTTCCCCGGGTGAATTAACTCTACCCTGGCTGAAACCAGGACACAGCCTTACACAAAAGGCTGGTCTAAACAGACAAACATGTAATATGGAAGGTCAGGAGGACAACAGAATTGGTAAAACTCAGAGGACAATCAGGAAGGTGCTCTGGTTCTATTGTTACTGTTCCCCAAAATACTCTTTTTTTCTTATGTTCATGTCTATATCTTATCTGAAGGCTTGACTTAAAGTCATCCTTTTGGTCAGCCACATTTAAACCTTGTTACCAATTAAGCTAATTGTGATGTCTCCATCTCTCTACAGTATATTTCTAAGAATTATTTTCTACTTATGACCCTCCTGTTAGTATACTCCCAAAGGAAAAGGGAAAAAAACCCGACAAACTTGCTACTCTAAATAATACGCAAGCACACAAGACAAAAATCAGTATCTAGTAGTGTCATGGTTCCATGACGTATTATTTTAAATAAACTATTATTATGACATAATTCTAAGAACATTTGTGCCTTTAACAATCTCTGTTCCCAACAAGGTTGCACAGCTTTTTCCTTCCTCAATTTTTTCATGTAATCTAAATAAGACAGAAAAGCAATATAACTGCTCATTGAAATTACAGGGTAAATTTCATCAAGTCCCCCAAAAGCAAGACACAGATAAGCACATGAAAGCTCTGAAGTATTAATGCATTTCCTGGGGCAGGCAGCAATGGGCAGAGACTGCAAAGATGCTTGTTAAAATTATTTTTCTTGAGTTAAAACTTAGTAGTCACCAATGAACCAAGTCACAAGAATGCTGGAAACTCTTCCCCCAGTCCCACTAATTATCTCCACTTCATTCTATTTATAAACTGCTTTTATTTGTGCATTGCTTTTGATGTGTGGAAATTGAAGAAGCCAGAGACGGTAGGAACTATGGCAAACCAAGGTGCCATTTATTCTGCTATGAATAATATGCAATGATGAACCAAGACAATGAGCGCCGAAGCACTATATCTCTGTCGAGAACTGTATTTCCACCGCCGGGTCACTGTCATATTTACAGAATGCAATCTTAGAAAGAATTTGGGTTCATTATTGTAAAGAGTGGGAGAAAAATCACATGCAGAGTATTTTAGACTTAATTCCTAGCAATGACATTACTATTTAAGTAAAAACAACCTACCAGAATAAATCTTCAGCTACTGGAACAAGATGATGTCTGATGCAAACACTCCAAGGATGAAGCAAATTTGTAAATGAGCTTTAAAACCTCTGAAGCTCCATGGAACCAAAAGTAAAACAGAAACACAAAAGCTGAGGGATGAGGCACACAAACTGAAGTTACCTTACTTGTGTAAGTAAATAAGGTTTGGTGTAGGATTTGCCTGGAGTCACAGTCAGGTCTACAAGGAGTTAGGCAAGGGAAAGAACACTTTTACTCCCAATTTAAGCAGAATAGTCCTGATGAGGAACTTACGTGAACTGAAATGTGATCCAAACAGAGTTATGATATATGTTAGAGGCCATGTAAGAGAAAGAAAGGTCACAGTTAGCTGAAAAGCTGAAAAATGCGACTGGGGATGACAGCAAGGCAGAGGATGTATCTTGATTTGAGAGGTGAGAGCTGCACAGACCTTTGAAAGTGAAGCCAAAGCTCTTGATATCTGATTGGGTGATGAACTAGGATCCAGGTATGAAGTGTCTGATATGATCAAATACATGAGGGAGCAAGTTCACTTTAGTGATTTCAGTTCCTATGATATCAGAAGGGGACAAAGTGTGTCAAGGCGGCCAGTAAACAGCATTTATGAGCAGCTGAGGGACCCTACCACGAATCTCTCCAACAACATGAATTCTCTAACGTGTTTGGCATCCTGCATCCTGTACTGTCCACAACGCCTGGGCAATACACTGAAGTCAGCTTTTTGTAATGAGCCAACATTGAATAAATATATCTGAGATATGCTTCTATATCTGAGTAAACATATCTGAGAATGGTCAAGATCTTTTGGTACCTCATTGTAGGGGAAATGCAGCCCTTCTGAATGAGGAATGAAAGCTCTTTACCAGCCCTTGGCTGAAATAATATACAATAGTAACTACACAAACACAAAGGCCAAAAGCAAAATGCATGTGCGGAGAACGTTAATGTGACTCCCCTTGAACTGGATTTGGGGGATGCTGTCACTGCTGCATGGAAGAAGTGTGGTCTGTACTGCTCATGCTCGTGACGAGAGTAATTCAGACTGTCCAGCTACTGCACGCGCAGCTTCTGTGATCAATATACAATAATATCAATTTTTTAAATAAGGAAACTGAAATACATTTTCTCTCTCTTCTCTAAGAGTTACATGAATCGAAAAGAGATACAGCAAGTAAAATAAAACTGCATCCTCAGCATATTAAAATAATTTATTTCACCTGGTTATTTATTTTAAGTATGTGCATTCACTTTTAAAAGAAGTCCAAATAAATGAAAAAACAATACACAGTGTAGCTGTAGTCCTGTTGTTTGATGAAGTACTGAAAGGAAATTAGAGCTGGATCCACAAAGAGAAACAGATGTTACAGGATTCCCTCTCATCACCTAATTTCAGTTTAGCTGAAGCCACACACCCGAACTGGGAAGTGCAAAGGACACCTGGCCAGATGAGATGCTGTTGCATGGACTCCACAGACCCAGGCAAGCTTCGGAGCAGCCATCAAGCTCAGCTAGGAGAAAACATGGAGGTGACAGTTGCATCTTTAAATCTTGCCCCTCACTGAGAGCAAAATCCTTTTAAACAGCAGGGAAGCAGTTTTATTTCCCTGAACGCCACAATCCTGATTTGTCTCTGAGTGAAATGCAAGTGTCAGCCTTCCTAAAGAAATAGTCACAGCATGAAGAACTGGTTCCACCTTCGTCAAATTGCTTGGATACTCCCAAAATTTGAGAGTCTGCGTCTCCCACCATCCCCAGCATGAAAACTCTGTATTGGAAACCCCACACTTCTCCATATTTTTGGCTCAAAAAAGTCTCAATTATTCAAGAGAAAAGGGGAAGATGGTAAAAATGGCTGTGATGCACTGTGAGGACACCATGGGAGTGAACAGGACAGAAACACATGAATTACAGCCTGTGCTCCAAAGACATTTAAAACTCGTTCCTCCCACAAGTTCCTTGGAATTGTATTTCATTCACCCATGAAAACGACTGGGTATGGGCTAAGAGGGAACACAGCCACAAGCCACATTGCTGGCTCAGAAGGTGAATGTTGGTATTAGCTTCCAGATGAGTTCTGCAGTGCCAGGTAAGTTGAAGAATCTCTACGTTGTGGGTCACGATGACAATTCTACTTGGAAACACATATGACCAGTCTTCCAAAAATCATGCAACTGGTCTGGTTAACCACTTCCTATAACAAATCACTCCAAATCATTGAAAAACTTTGTCCAAACTTCTGCTACAGGTTGTTACCACCACTAAGGGATGAAGGATTCAGGGTTGCCCAAGAAAATACCTTTTCTTTCCCATCCCTTCTCATCACTCTTAAGCAGCTCAAGTAAAGACCAAAACAGTATTTGCAAATAACTTTGCGCATGCTGACAATCTGTCATATTCCAGAGCGGCTAAGCTGTACGCAAGTGTGCGAGGAGTGACCCTGCACCTCCAGATTGCACTTACTGTTCTGTTACACCAGTCTATAAGCAAATCACTCACAAGCATATACTAAAATGATATCAGAAAACCACTTGAATTCTATTCAACAGCAGCTGGAACAGCTGAGCAGGAGGCATGGTACCAGTTGCGTGCAGCCCACAAAAAGAAGCATGAAGCATCTTCTCAAAAGCGTAAGTCTAGATTCTACAGGCAGACGGCTTTATGTTTGGGGCTTTGTTTTATCAATTATTTTTGTATTCAAAACAGCTATTTCTGATTAGCCATCAATAATGCAGGATGCCTTTGAAATACATTATTCTTTTCATTCCGCTATAAAAAGTGACAAGAAAAATTCTTTACATTTTTATGCTAAGCTGAGTTATGGAAAAATTCTACTAACCTAAAGCATATTGCACTGGGTGTAACTAAATCACCGATTCCTGCAAAGAAGCCCTTCAATAACAGCTCAAAGTCATATGGCCAATCAGGCAAGAAAAATAAAATTTATCTCTCTAAAAATCAGAGCCTGGATTTAAGATCCTTCAATTAACAGCTGACCAAGTTCTTGAACAGGTATTAAGAAACTATTCTGATTTGCTGTTAAAACTACTTCTAGTTTATAAAGATACCTTATTGATTATATTAATGTCCTTACAGTATTAGACATAAGGGATGGAACATCTTTTTATCGCATACGACAGCACAGGTCAGACCCCAAAGAAATAATGTTGTGAAGATCACATCAGTAGCAAAAATAACTGGGCCTATAACACACCTTTAGAACTGCCAAAAATGTACAATTTTTATGAAGAAACGATCTTTTTAAATATGACTTTTGATGTCGTACAGCACTGCCCCATATGTCCAACCAAATGCCATTTTTAAACACTGAGGATATATTTAGCTCAACGTACATCATCCTGCTGTCGTCATTTCATTGAACAAAGCAAAACACGCGATCATGCTAAATGATGCATCCTCAGCTTGTGTCAAGAGCACAGCAGTGAAAGGACCGCAATACCAATGAAGTTTAAAACCTAGTCAGATAAACTAAAGAAATAAGCAGAAGATGGCATGATAGATATCAATGGATTTGAATTATGAAGTCAAGAATAAAGAATGGAAACATAAAATGTGCCGACATACGAACTATATCTGTTCCTGACTAATCTCTGCTCCCCTGCCATTCACATAAGGCACCATCTGATCTTTCAAGTTTCCGCATGCATGATGAGCTCTTGGCTGCAGCCAGCGCTGGTGGAGCCAAATCTTTGCGACTCCACCTGGGAAGGACAGAATGCAAGTTATCACTTCCGACTGGCACAATTTCCTATGCCCAGAGTGACCCTGCATGACAACTATATGCCTCATTACACCAGCCAAGAAATTAATGTACGTCTCCAGCCCAGTACAGCTCATTGCCGTCTCAGTAGAAGCTTGAATTCAGTTACCGAAATTCAAAACAACCGATGAGGTTTTTGGAGTTTGTTTTTTTAAGGGCAACGTCTAGCAAAGAATAAAATGTAACTGTTTTGGCTAACAACTCCAGATACCTTTTGTAATTCTGTACTTGATGTCAATCACAACAAACCATTTGTTCATCTCACCTTCCTGCTAATAAACGATCTCTCTGGTGCTGTGCTCTTTGAAGCATGGCCAATCATCCTGTACCGGTTTGTAAAGGATGAAGCCCCCTTCCCCAATGAACTTCAGCGCACGATTATTTTCCTAGCACAAAGGAGCATCAGGAAGCAAAACCAACTAATTCAGCCTGCAGTGAAGGATAGCACCAAGTAAGACAGTTCTTGGCGTGTACCCACATATCATTGAAACTACACCATTGTGGGTTTTTACCCAATTTTTAAAGTAGGCTGTAAAATATGGGTTTTACTCAATTTTTAAGTAGGGTATAGAAGATACTTAAAGACACACTTCAGAGAGATACTTCACCATCTGATACTACTGATCAAGCTTAAGGGAATAATTTTGTCCAGCACTTACCCACAATAATAACTGGTCTTTATGTTGAACAATATAAGCAAAAATATCACCTAGTAAAACAACAACAGCACAGTGAATTGGTTTTAAAATGAGAGCTGGAGTAGAAAGTATAGTATAGCCATAGGCTTACTCACTCTGCTTGTGGGTGGTGTGAAATAGTCCCTGGTGCCCTTCAGGTATCCACACCAGACGGCTGCTATTTGCCACGCCGGTTGGTTCAGAGCTTGCTTTGAGACACAAAATAACTTGCCAAAGCAATGCCAAAAAACACCAGAGCAAATAGCAGAACTTTGGCAGTTCCCCTGGTTCCCCAGGGACACCTATGCTCTGGAGCTTCTGCGCTCCTCTCCAGCAAAAGGTCACCTTCACAAAGCAAAAGCGATTAAGCACTGGGGTAAATTTGGACCTATAAATTAGCTGCTGCCAAACACGACACAAACCAGGCAAATTCTCCAGCCTCTTCCCAAGTTGTCTAACATTTGGGGTCTCTTTCTTCAGTTTTTTTTTTTAAACTGGTAGATCTTTAAGTTACATTTGAGCACTCCTCCATTCTTTTAAATTTGGTTTAGTTTTGTCCAATAGGTTAAAAACATAGTAGGAGGTGACAGAGATGAGCGCAAGCACAGAAGCGCAAAGCCTCGTTATACAGGAAAACAGTCTAAAAATACAAATAAATGCAGTGAATAGCAACTGAATTCATAGTAGAGATGTGCAAAAATTGGATTTTGCTTTCAGCTTAGATAACTGCTCAAAGACTTGACATTCAATGAAATCCCCCCCTCTCCCATAAATCATCTTAGTAAGAAAATATATGTTCCTTCCAAAATATATTTGGAGATTAAATGGTTAATTTTATTTTATTCCTTGGATGTCCAAATTCAGACATTTCTACTAAATAAGCAAGGTATTTCCTGTATTGATTTGGGGGATTATGGTTACCATTAGTTTGATGCACAGTTCATCCAGTTCTTCAAATATAACATTATGAAGGTTAGATTAAAAAAAATCCATACTTAGACTTTTTTGAATTTTTACTGTATTAACTAAGGAAAAAATGGTTCTCTCATTTCCCTCCATGGCAGGCATTTTACTTCCCGTGTGCATTTTCAGAATGTGTATGCTGTGGCCTTTGTTTTCTTCTAAAGCTAATTAAAGCTTTAGTTCCATTTAACAAAAAAAAAAAAAAAAAGGAAAAAGAAAAAGGAAAAAAAAAGTGGCTACTTTCGTAGAATTAACTATTTGGAATCTGCCACATCCAAATCCAGTATTTTCCAACACAGCAAGGGGCACATCGTGCATGCAAGCTTATTTTTGGAGACCATCTCTGCCCAAAGGACAAGCCAAGCCACTCGCCAAGCTCTCTGGGCATATCTGTTCTCATCACCAAGAAGGTGCTGCTCTGTGTCAGCTTTTCCTGTATGAATTCACTAATTATGCCTCTTCTTCCCAAAAGCTTTGCTTACATTTTTCTATTATTACTAGACCAGGTAGCTAAGGTTACTCTACGCAGACTGTGCTGTGCCAATCTGGAAGACCACTTCAGCTTTTAGTTAGGGGGGTTTTAAGCATATCACGGTGCTTCAGATACTTCAAGGAACTTAGTCATTTCATGGGACAACAATATTTCTGCAGTAAAATAGCCCCCTTTTGCCTTTCCAAGGTGGTAGTTTGTCTTTGTGAATGGTAGGCCTGCATTTGATTTTTACGAAGATTTGGCAATGTGCCCAACTCTACCATAGTTTGCTCAAAGTTCATTAATTTGGAAACTTTTGACATGCATTGGAAATCATTGCTAACGGCCAAGTTCTGCTGTGCTCCCTGCTGCTGTACTTGAACAAAACCTCAATTTCTTCTTAGCGGCACTTGTTTTGCAGCGTTTGCTGGGCGGCAGTGCTACTGCGGTCTCCAGAGCTCCCATGCCTGCTTATTTTCTGCCTATTTGAAACATCTTGATACACCCAAGGGGACTTTGAACTCTGCTCTTCTTGTAAGCAAGAGAAGAAAAACCCAATCTACCAAAACATATTCATACAATTACAGAGAAAAGTCCAGGCGCTCACCCATGGAGGGAGAAGACAGCGCATTGCTCCAAGCACCTGCGTACCAACACACCTGAGGTTCAGATGAAAGTCTCCCATCTCAATTCACCACCTCTCAACATCTTGGCAAACGTAGCAAGAGAAGGAGAAGAAATGAAGAATTCAGGGGGGAAACATCTGAATTTCAATTGGAAGAAGATCCATAGAGCAATCAGGGGATGGCATCAGGGTGAAGAGTAAAAATTCTCTAATAGAAGGCAAGTGGGAATGAGAGAATAGTCTAGCTAGAGGAAATACTGTGTACCAGGTATACCACCAGAAAAACAACCAGTAATAGCAGCACTTGTCATATATACTAATTATTTCTGCTACTAAGCAGCACAAATCACATAAGACTGAAAACTGAACTAAACAATCTAGGCACAGGAATTGTCTCCTGCTCTTGACTGCCAGTTCCTTCAGATAACAAGGACTGAAGATTTTAGGACATGAGAATAATTTCCAGGGAGTCAGACTGATTCCCAGGGCTTCAGATGCAGATTATATTCATAGCAGGAAGGGTTGAAGGGCAGAGCTTGCTTGACAAAGGCATACAATTTTTTTCCTGTAGCACAAATGCCTAGATTTGCTACCGAGAATGCCTAGATTTGCTACCCAGAAAAACATTTTTTTATAAAGTGTGACTTGACTTACTCTGAATCCAAATATGTTTTTGGTTGTTACGCTATAAAACAGAATATTAAGAATATAACAGTGCTGCGAGTTAGGAGTGCAAGTACCGCATGTACTATTTACCTTGTGTATATGCACTGCCTACGTGTGTCACACAGCATCAAGATGACATATAGTCTTCCACCTCATTCTGGGAAGTATCAAATATTTAAACCATGGTCAACTCTTCTGTCTCAACTACAGCAAAGTGAGACTTCCCACGAGATGGACTTTCTCCTCCTCTTATCAGTTCTCTCATGATCCCTTCGCTGAAGAAGCCTCCAAGTCATCCATGATACTCTTTCTAAAGCACTGACTTCTGTTTCAGGAAACGCCGGGATGCGTGTAGCATGTTACAAACAGATGACACCACTGCTTTGAGAGTAATGTGCTGAGGTGAAACATTACACCAGTGTTTAGATAATAAATACTCCCTTTATCTAATCACAGTAATTCAGAGCTACACATGCCACAGTAGCATGAAATGTATCAGACAATTAATCCCTATTCTTAACTATGACAACACGTTTAGTTTTTTCATTTTCTGTATTGCATAACCACCTTGATTCCATTAAAAGCTATCATAGAGGCAGATTTTCTGAGGTTAGCTTCTCCACAGTGTAAATAAATCACTCAGATGAGCAGCCAGGCTTGGCAAGAAGATAACGCTGTACCTACACATACCGTTCTTCCTGCTTCATTCTATGTATACTTACTAATTCTATCTAAAATCAGACTATGCTAACTTCCAGGTCTCGTTCCATGCCTCTCTTGCAGACCCAAAGGTACAACAAGCACTTCAGAAGTGTTTTTCTTTCTTTTTTTTTTTACCTTTTTCCAATACAAAATACTCAGTATGTCTTCTTGGCCCCGTAGGTGTGAGTGTCAACAGGTAAGTATTCTTCTTTACCATCTTCTCAGGCTACTGACAAAGCAACTAAAGCCAGAATTCTTCCATTTTATAAGGACTTGTACTAGAACAGGTTCTAAAGCTCTTTAAACACTACAAGCTGACTGCACAAACTATAAAACAAGTTCTGTTTTTCCCTTCATACCTACAAAGTTCTGCCTCTATAAGAAGAGTCAGGGCATAAGCCCTGGTGACAAGCTGAACTTCAAGGCTTGGATGTAATGTGTAGAGGACAATTAGATGTCTATGCAGAAAAAACCCCATCATTTCCTCTTGGGACTTTCCTTGTGTCCACAGGGGAGTTAAAGCAAAGCCTGCTTACTTCCTTCAGTTATTGGTATAAAATGGTGATTGTGAAAGAGAAAAAGAGGTTCCCGGATGAATTTTGAAGAGAAAGTCCCACTCTTCTGGACATTTAAGGAGCTTTTAACTGACTTGTTTTGGATTCCTCATTCCAACGTGCAAGAAAACCCTAAGCTTTTCAATAAAATTCAAAGGAAAAAAAAAAAAAGGCTTTGGTGTTGTTTAAGAATCCAGATAAATTCCCTGATATTCTGAAGTCTTGAGCATCTAGGCAAAGCCCAAAATATTTGGCACTGTATCAGTCATAATTTCTAGATGAATTCAGGAAAAGAACTGCATGAGGGTTGCAGTTTTTCTTGGTGTGGTGGGTTGACACTGTCTGGAGGCCAGGTGCCCACCAAAGCCACTCTATCACTCCCATCCTCTGCTGGACAGGGGAGACAAAATACAATGAAAGGCTCGTGGGTCAAGATAAGGACAGGGAGATCACTCACTAATTACTGGCATTGCCAAAACAGACTCAACTTGGGGAAATTAGTTTAATTTATTACCAACCAAATCAGAGAAGGGTAATGAGAAATAAAACTGAATCTTAAAACACCTTCACCCCAGCCCTCTCTTCTTCCTGGGCTTAACTTCAATCCTGATTTTCCCTACCTTCTTCCCCCAAGCAGCGCAGGGGGACGGGGAATG
>NW_010560990.1:18884-33434 GCF_000687285.1 Phaethon lepturus | reverse complement strand
GGCACAAATCCAAAACACAGCACCATACGGGTTGCTGTGAAGAAAATTACCTCCATCCCAGTCAGACCCAGTATGGGGATGGGTGGTGTTACTTTAGAGTGGTTCTTGTCTTACCTCAGTAGCTCCATGATGACGCCTATTATCAGCTGGAGCATCTTCTGGACGCTATTTTCTGGAGGACATCTTCCAGCTCAGTTTCATCTGAAAGGTGCCCAGTTCGTGCACTCCTGAACCTGTCTACAATTTGAACCAGAATCTGGTAAATATTTCAAAAAAGCACAGCTCATCTGAGCTGCAGCACTAATGTGGAAAGCGTGGAGCGTGTTCCCAGCTGCCAGCCAGTCTTCTGCCAGAAATTCATCCCTCCTGGGAGAAGGCAAGGCACGAGTTTGGACTTCTTGTGGCCACAGTTCATCAGCTGGGTATTAGCCACCATGCAAATGGGCATTTGAACTGGGAAACCAGATTGCTAATGAGACCATGAGATTGACTTTTCTGCTGTCCCCGAGAGAAGCAAGAATCACCACCAGCAGTGGGACAGGTCTAACAACTGGAAACAGTGTCAAAAAAAGCATCACAGATGAAAAAATCATATACTTTTAGTAGCTTAGAAGGTGAGAGAAAATAACTCCAGGACAAGCTGTGACCTAGAAAAGAAGGCTTTTTCTGGATTTGCTTCATTCTGATTTTTTTTTATTTTTTATTTCTGATTTTTTGTAAGGCAGGCAAATTGAGAGGGATTACATGAACCTGACTGCCTGTAAAAGAGGCAGCTATGCTGTGTGATTAATACAGGGACTTCTCAAGAGGTGGCTGAGAGTATCTCTGGGAGAGAGATATCTTCTGGGAGAGCATTTCTCTGGGAGACTGAAGAGTATCCAGAGCGCATCCAGGAACACAGTGAAAATTGTTTGTGTTGTCGTATGCATAATTTGGTTGGGCTTTGCAATCCAAGAAGAACAAGAAGTTGTTGATCTTTTCTGATAGTCTGCCTCAAAACATAAGGCCTCTCTGAGAAAGAAAGCTTTGTTTTAACCTCCATAAAGAGGTTTCTGACAGCTTCTCGTGGGGAAGACACACCAGCTGCCCAACCACCGTTGCTTCTTGCGGTCGCTTTCTGCTCTCCTCAGAGGCTTACCTGGCTCTGCGCCCCCCACGACTCACCAGCCGACTCCGAAAAACGGGGCTGGGTGCCAGGTAGGCTCCCAAGGCAGGGCAGTGCGACCTGGGGAAAGTTCCCGTTCAGGGTGAAGAGACGTGTGTGCTGCTTTGCACACAAACACATTGCCAGAGAGCTGTGAAGCGTTTTGGTTTGTTTTTCCTGTGGGTGTATATGAAGAGAGCTTTCTGTTACAATACAGTTTCTTTATGAGAAATAATTAGGCGTAGAAAAGGCCCAAGGGAAGCCAGAGGGAGATAATCTAACCCGGAGATGTCCTGCTGCAATTAGGAATTTACAGAGACAGCATATATGCTAATGAGCATCTTCTCTGTTACCGCTTCATTTCTGATATGCCCAGTGCCTTAAGCCACAAAAAAAAAAAAAAAACTTCATGATTTTCTACCTAAAAAATTTATTTTAGAGTGTAAAAGGAAGAAAAGGAGAAGGATGTCAGTGCAGCTTTAAAAGAAAAAAACAATCTAAAAAATTCCCTGATGTAAGCTATATCATAAAGATGTGATGGAGAAAAAAAAACAGTGTTGTTCAATTCTTGTTGTGGGGTAAAAAGAATTTTTACTTTTTTAATTCTACTATTATTGGGGTTTTTTTGATTGGTTTAGTATTCTCACTAGTCTTCTAGAAAACAGCAAGAATTGTACCCAAGGTATCCACATCTCTTCCCATTACACCAGAGGGAGAGGCTGAATCACAGCAAAAGATGCTTCTTGCCTCATTAGGATGTGAGAGTCTCATAGAAAGAGACATGAGCTGGTAGAAATAACTGGCCAGGATACCTGCAAACCATTTCCCATTACTGCAGCAAACCCAGCTAGTTACAGAATATAAGAAAAAAAACATTATGGGGAAAAAATAGCTATGCCACTACTGAGGTAATTTCTTTTTGTTGTTGTATGTCAATAAATAAAAAAGGAAAAACATAAATAGAATGCTGTTATATATTAACCTCTTTTGAAGCAGGATTATCTTTAGGTTTCCTTAAGATTGTTTCTGAATGCCCCTTAGCATTTTTACAGCGGCATAAAGCACTTGGGGCTGGATTGCAAGTTGATTCCTATAGGCAGAAATACTGCTGTTGTCACTGTCTGGCAGCTTAGATTTAGATTACAAGCCCTTCAGTGCAATGACCTTGATGATGTTTTGTGTCCACATAGATCGTCCACCATAATTCTGTTTTCTTTCCTGAAGGTATAATTAAAAAGGAAGCATGGATCTAAGGGATGTCACTTTCTCCTAAATAAGATGACTATGCCTAAAACCTGGGGGGAAAAAAAAAAGAAAACAAAACGGTAAATTTGTTTACAGAAAGAACAGGAAAGTTAACGGCAGAAGTGAAGTGGAAAAAAAACTTTTTTTGATCAGCTCACGCAAATCCCGCGCTCACGCTGCCGATCACGGTGGTAGAGATGCCAGCTGTCAGGCTGGAGAGGCAATAAAGTACAGAGAGAGAGATTAAGGGTGTCAGAAGAGTGTTTACAGCTACCAGCCATGTACCCTCGTCTGCACAAAAGCCAGAGTAGCAGCGCAGTTTTGATGAAACCAACGCTGATAGGAAAACAGCTTCCACTGCTCGGAGGAGACAAGAGGAGAGCAGGAGGGAGACGGTTTTAAATGAAGCCTCAAAAGGCCTTTCAACCGATGCGGGCAATTAAGACTTCACATGACGATACCTAGGAAATGCACCTGCCTTCTCCATGCCCTGAAGCAGAATGTGCTGCAACAAACGTGAGGGATGTATTAGCTGCAACTCTGCCTTTATGTATCCCTTTTACTGTTTTCCTGGTTAAAAATAATGGTGTGTGTGCTTCACAGTACTTTTGGTATAGAATATATCCTAGTGATGTTTTACAGCCCAGTTACTACTCTGTCGAGAGCAAATAACACGGCATTTGTTCGGGGTTTTTTGCCGTGTTATTGGGGCTGGAGGGGAGAGCTAGTAGTGGGGGATTTCTTTGAGACAAGTAGAGGCTTGAATCACCTTTGGGAAATCGTTTGCACTTTGCAAAATACCCCAACATTTCCATCCCTCTTACTCTTTTTCCTCTTCATGCAATGAGGGTAATGGCAAGGAAACATTCTGACGCACAGCCAGCCAAACAGTACCACTAAATACCAGCCTTCAAAGTCTAACTGAACTACTTTTATTTTTTCTACCCGTAGCTTTTTCCCAGATTGTACTGTTTTTTCTGAGGTCAGGGTCAACATGCCAGACCTTCCCAACATGCGTGAGCCATGCCAGCTCCCAAGATATTGAGGTAGCTCCCTGAGAAAGCTGAAGAAGGGAGGAGAGCAAATCATAGAACCATAGAACAGTTTGGGCTGGAAGGGAGCTGTAAAGACCACCTAGTCCAACCCCCCTGCAATGAGCAGGGACATCTGCAACCAGATCAGGTTGCTCAGAGCCCCGTCCAACCTGACCTGGAATGTTGCCAGGGATGGGGCATCTGCCACCTCTCTGGGCAACCTGGGCCAGTGGTTCACCACCCTCGCTGTGAAAAATTTCTTCATTATGTCTAGTCTAAATCTGCCCTCTTTTAGTTTAAACCATTACTCCTTTGGTTTCAGCAACTGCTAGACACCTTGTGTGTGTACCCACAGCACGACGTGTAGGGCTGGGCCGGGTCGGCTTGTGGAGGGTGCAGAAGGAGCCCCGCAGGCTGGCAGGCAGGGGAAGCACCGTTCCCCGTGAGTCGGAATGGTTTGTAGGAATAACTGAGTGGGGATTAGGGCTCAACTCCAGCCTCTCGCTGTCTCAGAAGGGGATTTAACTAGAGGAGTGATGGCCGTGGAGGGGGTCGATAGCCTTTTTTGCCCTTTGCGCAAGGAAGGAAGGGCACAGATTTTTCTCCTTTCCCTGGAATCCTGATACTGTGGGATAAAATGTACTGGAAAGATGCCTCTTCCTTTCACCACCAATAAGCAGTGTTCATCTGAGGGGGGAGCAGGGACGCTGGCTCCTTCGGCACTGCGTGCGCGTGTTTCGGACCGAGCAGTGTCTGGGCTGGGAAGACGAGGCATTTTTACGAGTGGGCACCCCGGCTGCCATCAGCTGTGACTGTGAAAAATGCCATACTTGTTTCTTCTGTCCTTGTGGCCAGGAAATGACTCACCTTTCTGTTTCATAACTCTAGCCTGCCAGACACCATTTTTAAGATGTTCCTAGTCAAATAATCAGGAACAATACAAATCTCCCATTTCATCTGCTGTAATCCGCAGAGCTGCATACAGACATCTGTTGTCTCCTTCTGTGCCTCACCGCCCCATGGCACTCTCCCTCCTGACTCCTTCCTGCGCTTGCGATGGACGGGAATAGTTTTCCTTCGCTTCCCCCTTGTCACCCTTTTCTTCCTCCTCGCTTTCTCATGAAACACACTGTGTCTCAACTACATTTTTCCTCCTGAAGTAACCTCTGCCTCTGTTTCACCCAGTCACACTCATCGAGGCATTGTATCCCACATCAGGGAGCCCTGAGTTAGGCAAGGAGGCCAGAAAATCTTGAGTTTCCTGTATGTAACTTCCTCTCTCCCACTGTATCTTTAAATTTTCCTCTGAACTTCCCTAGCTGTACCTCTAAATTCACCGATCTGATCTTCTGTTGGGCAACTGTTTTGTACTGAAATAGTTCCAGAAAATCTTTCTCATGAATAACAGATCCTTTAAATTATTCATAAAGGCATTTCCACTATCTCTTCTCCTGTTGGGGTCAAGATGTTAGACTAAACAGAGCAATGACTTGGTGTAACATACTCAGTGTGCCTTTTATCGTGCTTCTGTTTGGTTTTGGTTTTCTCCCCAGCCATTGTCTTGAAAGTAAACATGATTATATTTGGAGCCCAAATAATATTGACGAAGCACAACATAGTTGCTTTTGTTTGTTGCCATTTTCTCTGATTTATTTATATTTCTAAAGAGCATCATAACAGTTTGAAAAACCCCTGGTGATTATCCTGACAAGAACTTTAGTTGTTAATTAGGTACTGCTTACAGATTATAAATACTCCCTTACAGACTTTTCACTCAATTATATGAATATACCAAACATATATAGAATTAAATCCAAGCAATTTGCTTTAACTCAGCGTGATAAATAATAACTAGAGTTTTTATCAGAGATCAAATGCTAGCTGCTGAGCTGGGGAAATGAAAGTAATTACAATTCTGATGCTTTTAAGAAGAAGAACACAGACTTTCTCTCAATCCCTCTTTCTTGGGGACTGGTTGTAATCAGATCTCTTTGACTTCTGAACCTCCACTTCACATTTCCTACAGATCCTTGAAACAGCTCAGCACATATATGCTTCAAACAGCAGTCCTTTCCAAGGGTGCTGGAAATACAAGGATGCTTATAGTGTGGGACAAGGATTATACTGAAGTCATTGAAGAACAATGATTTGATCATGTGATTATTTTTCTTTCAAGTATGTATTTCAGATCTTCTAAATAAGCAGGAAAGTCTACCATCAGAATTTGCTAGCATGAATTATTCCAAAATCTGATTAGAGGTTGAAGGAAGGGAGTATTTTCTACTTCGCTGGGATCTGAAATTAATTGCGGTAAACAAAACAAAAAAAAGCATAAAACATCCAGAACGATTTGCTTCCATTCATGTCAGAAGTACAGCAATGGCTGATTACAGATGAATCACTACAAACTTTGTTTTCACTTCATCACGGAAGAAGGAGGCACGCATAGCTTTTCCAGTTCAATTTGGAATAGTGTATCATCCTAAAAAGCCACAGAAGTATAGAGACAGTATTATTTTAAATGGCCCCTTTTTCTGCTTCTGGGTTCAGCAGTTCCCCCAAATTTCTTTAACTGGCAAATGTCCGTACCTGTTCTGAATGTGTCTAGAAAAATAATACTGCTTTTCATTACGTCTTTTCAAATTTACTGAGTTCATACCCTTTTCTGGAGCAAATCTGCAGAAAGCTTTCATAATATACATACAGATATGATATGAATACTGAGATGAGACTGGGGAGACAGCTCTTTAGTGAAATAGCAAACTGTTACCTTAGCAACCTGCCATCATAAGCCTGGTTTTTTTAGCATTTCCAAAGAGGTACAATTTTGGGAGGGGACATAGAAAATAAACAGAGGGTCAGTAAACGAAAAGTGCTGTAAGTAATCTTTTCACGCTATGTGTTATTTATATAGTCAGTATCTCCTCCCTTCTTTACCCTAAGCAGAATATTTCACCCGCCGCGTGGCTCACTCCCCCAGCTGAAGAGTGCTTCAGAGCCGCTCCTGCGGTCGTGGCCGTGGACGTGACCGGAGCTGTGCTCCACGCCCAACTGAAGGTATTTCCTGACCAAATACTCCCACGCTTTCCGAGCCACCTGAGGCTACAAAAGGTCCCAGTGACTTCAGGGAGCTGCACTTGCACAATAAAATAGAAATCAAACACATTTAGGAACCACTCAGGTCCTATACTGAAAGCTAATAATTATGATCTATGTCGTTGGTAACAACTCTGGTATTTATTTGTGTAATGTTTCTTGCTACGATTTTCAGTCACTTGTAAATCTGACAGGTCTTAACTATTGAGACTATATTCTTGTGCTTAAAAATTACCTGAAAGGAGTTTACTGACAATTCTGTGGACTCTCTTAGCAACATTTCTTTGGTAATTTTCTTGTTTGCAAAAATCCAAGATTCAGAGGTTCCTTAAGGAACAAAGGTCCCTTAAAAAGCACATTTGTTTTCTTGAGGAGAGAAGGAGGTGAGGAGATGGAACTGCTTCAACCTTTCTTTAACATTTTTTCCCCTAAGTGGATTTGCATGGTGCATTAAACTAAATGGTATTGACTTGATGTTCGGTCTAGACCTTTGAAGTATACTGGATGCCGTTCGATATTAAGCATTTATGCTGAATCAGATGCTTCGGTTTTGTTGAACCTCTGAGTTGGGCAATGTACCATGAAGTAAAGAAATGCACCTACCAAAAATAGTTGTGTGGAAGTTCCTGGGGATGGGAGCCAAGGGACCAGCCTTATTACCACGGATTTACAATTATACTTTGGCATAGTTCAGAACCCCAGTTATCATGTAAGGCCTTATAACATTGCCCTAGAAGCAGATTTGTTCCTCAATTTTCAGGAGGAGCTAGCTAGAGAGCTGGCTACGAGACGAGAGCCAGCCGGCATGGGGTCCGCATGGCAGCCCAAAGCCTGCCAGGAGCTCCCACCGGCCTGGCCTGGCCTCAGCCACCCTCCGGCTGCCGGCATGTTGTTCAAGGCATGTTTAAGACATGAGGATGATGTTGTCATCATCCTCAGTCTCTCCACCTCAGGTGCATGCGCACCACAACACCTCTTTCTTAACCCTTTGCTCTGCCTTCCAGGCACTACTTTGTACCTCACATCTGAGCAGAGTTCACTGGCATGAAGTTCCTTGCGTTTCTACCAGCCGTTGACAGAGACCCCTCACTATTCCCCTTTTGTCATCTGGTTAAAATACCTAAAAATCTGTCAGTCAAGGAGCAGCAGGCAACAACCTCCAAGGGACCCATACAGTGCTTGTTGTCACGTTTTGGTTATTTGTGCATATTGCTGGAGAAATGACGGCTGAAAGGGGAGGGCTGAAATCACTGCAAAATACATGCCAGTGGTATAAAAATTCTGCAAACATCTTTTGGCACAAATAGAAAAATACAAAAAATATGGCAGGCAATGTTTCTAATTAGCTTCTTAGATTAATTAAAATGGAAATTTTAATGTATGTTAATCTTTTGGGGAAAAAAAAACCCACAAAAAAACCAACAACAACAAAAAACCAGTTGCAAACTTACTATTCCAAAACAAAACTATTTCTATTAAATAATGTCTGGGAGGGACGGCATGCATGAAATGTGTTTGGAATTATGTAGTATCTATAGCACAATTTAAAAGCCATTAATAAGATTTAACTGAAGAATAATTCTATGAAAATAGAGAAATGCCTTGGATTCCTGTACCAGCAAATAACTCCACTGTGTTCATTTGGTGAGTCACCACTGCAAGCAGGAACAGCCTCTGAGTGGAAGCCCAGGGAAACCAGCGTGCACCATCCAGCACACTGAAAAAATGACTCTTACTAGATAGCACTAAATAATCAAGTAAAAAGTAATGTTATATATCACAGCAACATGTACTGTCTTTTCCATTTTAAAAAAAAGGAGACTAAATGCATTAGTGAAAGATCTTCTGACAAAAGTCCTTGAAATTATTTAAACAACCAGGTAACAGCTGAAGCCACCAGTATGTAGAAAGAAAAAATGTTTGTGTTAATATTGGCTCCTACTATTTTTCCTGATTTTAAAATAAATTGCAGTTGTAAAAATTCTTCCATCTTACTGACAGTGCATTTTTAAACCATATCATCTTTGATGAACTTAACATATCTTAATAGAAGCTTAAGTTATAGATTTGGAATGACCATCTCCCTGAAAAGAAAAAAAAAAACACCCAACATTTTCCTTATTGTGCTTCTGTAATGTTCCAAATTTCAATGATCTGTATCCACAGTTTTCATCTTTATAAAAGCACATTTGAAATATGGATAAACAGCTTATAAGGCACAGAAGAATCACCAGCGGAACCTACCTTCTTCAGAAGAGTATCTCCAATGATATTCTTGAATGATACTCTTCACTACCCATCCTTACCATTTGCCTGCAAGAGAGCCTTTGAGCCAGCTCTGGGACGACCCTTCAGTTACGCTTGGGAAAACCTCGGCTTGAATTTCATGGTTTAGGACGAGACCCAGCCTCGGAAGGCAGCACCTCTCCTGCCCATCTCTGCAGCAACACGGCATGACCAACGCCCAGCTGCCGAAGCGGGTCTTGCGTGCCTTTCCACTCTGAATTTGTCCACTTCAGGTTTTCAGCTTCTGCACCTAATTACACACTGTTAAGGGTTCCATTAGCAAAATGTCATTCCCCATACAACCACGGATCAGCTTAACTGCTCATTTCCCCTGAACAGCAAGAGAACAGCAATCTTTCACCCAAGATTTTGTTTGAATCCATGACACCACATTTAAGAAAAATAGTTAAACATCACCAGTCAAGAGTCCTTTCCTTCCAGTCTGCAAGATCCACCCGTGCAAGCCGTGACCGTTTACAGTCACATTCTGAGGCTGAACAACTGGACATGTTTAAAGTAGCTACTTCGACTACTGATCTGCTCCACTCTGATTTCTTCATTTAAATGTTGATTGATGTCATGTCAAATGTTTTTTGGAAGTCAGTCTTTTACACCGATGTTAACACAACAAGTAATATGCTCAAGAATATATCAAATTAGTTAATGCTAATTCTATTTCCATTATAAATTGCCCTCCTTTACTGTTTATTAAAAGACATTTATACTGGCCACTCCACTATTTCGTCTGAGAGAGACAGCTGAAAGGTTTACAACTGCTGTGGCATCAGAATTATTCTCTGAAATTCAGGCAAAACATTAACTGGATTTTTTTTTCTAAGGTATTTTAAAATTAACATTAGTGACTTAGAAGGTCCCCTATACAGCTCTTCCAATATTTTAATTTTCAGCAGAAAGCCTTGCTACCTAATTAAAGAATGAGCAATAAACATTTATGAAATGAAGTTTCAGTGATTAAGAAAGACAATAAGCAGTTTTTGATGGATAAGCTTGTTTTTTTCAACCACATATTTCAGCAAAAATATTCCCTCTTCCTCCAAAATAATTTATGTTGATAGATCATAATATCATTTTATGAGAAAATCCAGGAGAAAGGAAAAGTAGAAGAAATACATGAAAGATTTTCCTCTGAGATTTTTCCATAATTATTTTATGGCAAGATGCTGTGTGGGAATGTGGTGAAGTGATGTGCTTTGGAGCTGCTCTTTGAAGCTTTCAGCAGCAAGTGGCTTCCTCCCCCGGCATGTGTTTTAAATGTTTTGTTGGATTAGAGTCCACCTGCACAGAACTGTTCTGACCTTTTTACCCTTTCAATATTTTAAACATTTGACCTGCTTTCCTTCCTGCAGTTTTGCTTCCGAGAATGCTCTTGAAATAATTATGTAAATGTCATCTTAATGCATTTTCACTGCCACGTGCATTTTCAGCCCCCTTATGATGTTATCTTTTCAGAATGCCAGAAAAACGTGAACCAGATGTGCTGAGCACAAAATACCACAGCAGGGATTTCCCTCACAGTAATCATGATATGGAAGTTTTTAGAGGCTTGCCATGAAGTAATAGGGCTATTTTTAGCAGCAAGAATATAACACAGGTAATAGAGTTTGAAGTTAAGTATATATATACACATATATACACACATACACATATTTACTCCGCTGAATAATACTGGTCTGCAAGCAAACACTTCAATGATGAAAGAAAATCCAACCTAAAATTTTCTTGATATTTTAAAATTTGCCACTAGTACTATGGGTCTCTTTAATATTTATAGATAACTCATTTTCTGCATTCATTTATAACATGAGTACGGTAAAAAGTTAAATGACAAAAGTTGAGCTGTAGACTGTTGGCATCCCGTATAATTGTATATTGACTTTCATTAGTCAGTTGACTCTTGAAATTGCACCAACTGGCTAAACACTAGTTCTATATTTGATTGCTGAAGACCTTTGTTTTAGCCCTCTGGGGTGAAAGCACAACCAAGCCTTTCAGTCAAAGAGTCTGTTGCTTGTGACAACTTGTTTATGTGTGTTGGACCCATTCCTAACTAGCATCATCTCTTTGCGATCCCGTTCCATAGACGAAAGTGAGAATAGTGCTGGCTGTTTTCTATCACGCTGCAGCAAAGAGGACTTTTATTATTTTATTTGCTTACCCACTACAATAGGAGCCTGGAGTTGAGGCCTTTAGCCAGTCCTGAGGTTCATGGGGTCGAGCAGGGCTCTGCAGACCGTCCTCTGCCATGTAACCCAGTCTTTTACCCGTTAATGCTAACAGCAAGTGAACTGACCCATTTCTTCTGTTGCATTAAATCCATGTCTAGTCATAAAAACAGTAATAATATCAATGGCAGCTGCAAAGTGACTACAGTTTCTACTAAAGCTGCATTATGTGGAATATCTCCTATAATTTGACTGAGTGCATTACAAGGTGAGGTAGTGCTGGTGGCATCTACGCTTCTACATGCGTTTTCTCCGTCACTCTTCATTTGTAAAGAGGTCCTTCCATTTTTGCGCAGCAGACTTTGGGATTTTTTTTACAAATGGCATGAATACTGTGAATGCAAAGAGGACAAAAAGGTGTAAAAAGTTATAAAGGGTTACCAGCAAAAGTTCTAGTTTGACTCGATGTATTAAACTCCTCAAGGTATGAAGTTAAAGCGATATTGTATAGATTTTTGCAGAGACATGGAGAGCTTCTGCTTAGTGGTTTCATACCACTTTTTTTCCTTTCACTTTTTAATTATGTTTATACTGGGCCTAAGCCTTGCCCCATAAAGCCTGCCACAAACTTGGATGGTTATTCTATCTTTTGACAAAATGTTGGAGTTGGCCACGAGCTCGCGCACATCTGCCATTTGACCTCTGCGAATTATAGCTGAATTAAGGTATGCCATAACTTATTAGCTTAATGGTAGCTGAGTTAGAGAAATCTGCACTCTAATGCGCAGATTTCTTTCATTGTTCATGACTCAAATTCTGTTGAAACTTCTCAGGGTTGCTTTTAACACCAAGAGTAAAGTTTAAACAGAACTGGCCAAGAGACCGTGAGATAGACCTGTTTTTTGTATCTTCAAGAGGATGACATTTTCTAAGGCACAAAGAAGAACTTTACCACATTTTAAAAAATCTGTCATAATTGTATGGATTCATAATATATAGATTTCTAAACTTAGTTCTAGTTAGATGACAATAATAGATCCTAAACATATTTCTAAATTGGTGCTGAACATGTCTGACTCGGACTAATGTAATTCCTGTGGGTAATGCTTGTTTATGATGGAAAGAGAAAAATCAGCGCTGCAGACTGTGAAACAGTGACTGAGCACTGCTGAGACGTTTGACAGAGGTTTGACAAGGCTCTGATAGACTGGCAAGAATATTTCAGATAGACGACGCAGGGGTGTAGTCTTGCAGTATGGGTGTAAAAGAAAGAGACGCATGGGAATATGTCAAATTCTGATTCTCCGAAATCACTGGCAAAATTCCCACTGAATTAAATAGGACCAGCAATTCATCCTACATATTAATATGTGTATGCTTATTGAAAAATGTATTAAATTTACAATTTTAGCTTATAGAATTTGTGCAAAACTGAGAGTCCTGTGCAACCTTAGTTCTGTTCTTTTACACAAACACCTTCTGATGTAGTCTCCACTACCAGTGTTACACAAAATTATTTCCATGATATCTCTATCATTGAGCTCCTTTCTGCAAGGTTGATTCAACCTGAAGAGATTCACAGGTACTGACTATAACAATAATAACAAGGTTTGAAAAATATTTTTGATAGGAACTGTTAGCTTAGATCATAATTATAAGGATTGCTGGATAATATATGACTCTCCAAGTCACAAAAACATTTTTCAGTTGCCTTCATAAAAACACCTCTGAAACCAAACCCATATTCCAACAAGTCTGGCTTGATTTCAAGCCTCAAGGCAACATTTCTAGCTCCTCTCTTGTGTCCCTTTTCTCCAACCCCTGACTTCATAGGTAAATAATCTTACAAGGAAACCTTAAACAGAAGGTGACAGTGGGCTAAGAGGAGTTTGGGGAATGCAGAGAAGAGCATGGACTGAGAGGGAGGACTGTGCAGAAAGGAAATGAGACATTTCTTAAGCTGGTCTGGTTCTCCAAGCCCTTTCCTAGTGCCAGCCCTGGGAGACGGGCCATGGCATCTTCCATTCCTCTCAACAGTCCTCACCTTGTGCTGCTCAACAGTCAAGACATTGTGTTGTGCTGGACTGCTTGAGCTGGCAATAGCTTTTTGCTTTGTAAGCAAACAAGCTGTGCTTGCTTTTCCTTCTTTGATTTGAAATAAATAGCATTTTAATTTTGAATACAAATAAAACTTAACATAGAAAAAAATGTGCTTGCAGATGCCGAGACATGGCCCACCACTCTATTAACTTTTTTGCACTTGCCCTGCAGAAGTTGTTTCTGTCAATTTATTTTCATTTCAGCTGAGCAAAATGGGAAGGAAAAAGCAGGTTGACACAGATGGTTGTCAGCAAAGTGATGACTGCAGCTGAGAACGGGTGTACAAAAATATACAGCTTGCTAAACTGTGTATTGTTTAGCTACCATGTGTATCAAATGTCAAAAGAAATAAAATTTGGAGAATATATTTAGAACTCTTTTTTTATGGGTTGTTAAAATTATTGTTGTAAAATGGAAGGGTGGTCATATGTAAAGGAATTACAATGCAGAAAACAGAAAATGGAACAAATCCTGCATCCAAAACTTCTAAAAACAGAACACAGAATAGCATCTTAAATGCAGAGCTAAGCCCCTAAATAAGTGATCTGGTTGAGAGTTACTTGGGTCTTTTGTAAGTGCTAAGCACCCACAGTCTTACTGAGGTCACCCAGAGGGTAATCATTGTATTTGAAAATCAAACCATTAATTTAAAGGTCTGAATGCAGAGCCTACCTTTAGGCTTCTGTTTTTAAAGAGTCTCTTGGATCACACAAATGACTACAGCATTGTGCTTTAATACACCAAGTAAACTTAGTACGGAGGAAAATTTAAAATAAGCTCAAATAGTCTTCCTCAAGTTTGTTAGCGTTCTGCCAGCTTCAAGGTGGGGGCAGGCTTTGTCCACTCTCGGAAAGCCGCAGCATTTTACCTCCAATTGATCTTATTTTAACTTAGATCTATCTTAAACTAAGCCTAAGCCTAATGTAGACACACTCAAATCGATTGTAATGTTGCCTGTGTCAATTTAGCTAATTTAAATGTACATGCATTAGCAGATTGCATCAGTTCAACTGGATTGATCTTTAAATTGCTTTGTCTAAAGTTGTGCCATTTCTAGGGAGCCGAAGATTGTGTTTGGAAGATAGGGCTGCTAAAGCGACTTACCTTCCTCCTACCTGCCAGCTCTACAGAGTACTACCCCAATCAGCCAATAAATACTTAAGTACCAGTATAGCCACTTATCAACCGATACTCATAAAACTGTGCTAGAATTTTCTGAATATTCCTAGGACAAAAGTCCTTGAGTTATATACATTACTATTGCAATTCTACTGAGATCAGTTACATTTTACCAGGCATAAATTTGGGCCATAGCAGACATAAACCATTGTCAACATATGTTTTATAGTCAGAATTTAGGTAAATAAATCGGTGATGACTTTTGAATGTTTGAAATTCTTTCTGTCCTTAAACTGCTGCCTCTATGAGCTCCAAAGAAGACTGACAACCAAGCGTAAACTAA
>NW_010560990.1:13359-18853 GCF_000687285.1 Phaethon lepturus | reverse complement strand
TTCCCTACCAGCTTTCAGAGCAATGTAATCTCACCTTCATTCTAGTGGGGTAAAATCAGGTACAGAAAATAAGTGTGAGATAATGAATTTCCCTTACTTTGCCTGATCATTAATAAATGAGGTTATTTTCCTCCTTGACTCCTGGAATTAGATGTGACACAACACCTTAACACAATCAGTTTGTTCTGAAACCCTGATAATAGGAACCCATCTGCTTAGAGACATAAAGGAGAATTCATTATATGCCCAGTAATTACTTTCAATGCAACATAAAGAGATTGCATGCACAGCTTCTTGGAGTTAAACATGCTGTCAGGGAGAATATCTTGGTGTGTAGGAATAAAAGGAGTTCAAAAAGGTGATAGCTAATAACAACATTTAAAGATTTTTACAAGAAAAATTTATATTGTGCCTTATCATCCCCATCCCAAACTGCAGAGAAACCCAACATCTTCGTGCAGGATTTCCAAAAGGCTGCTCCTGAATACCTCCACTGAAGGCGACTGTTTTCTGCATCTACATGTATTATGATATACAGTAACTTGCATAAAATGCACATTTTCCTATAAAAGAAGGAAGGACAAAATGTCAAATTTTGAGATCCACGCCTGATGCCTAATCCTTGAGGTTTCCCCCCAAAGCTGGGAAAGCCTCAAAGTGCTGTGTCAGGAGGGAGGTTTTGTATGTGATTGAACACCAAGTGTATAAGGCCACATAAAGAATGATACTGTCAGGCTCTGGGGCAAATCTTTTCTGTTTCCTTACTGGAAGAATGGGACCAAAGCCTTGAAGGATGAGGTGAAAGGAGCTGGGTCGAGTGGACAGAAGGTGGTGACTGGAACTTAATCTGGGAGGAGGTGGAAAGAACAAAAATAACAATTCTTTTTTCTTCCTGACATACCGTCCAAATGGTCCTCACTAATTATATTTCCTCTTGTGGTTTTAGTTATCAAACATGTACAAATATTTACAGTGGACAGAAACACATCTTTGTTTAAATGTCACTTTTTAATTGTATTTTATCCTTTGAGCAGTACAGCTCAAACACTTTTTGGATTATATTTTGACTTTATCAGACTTAAAGTCCTCCAATTTTCTTTTCCCACTTCCATTTCATTTCTTTATATCTTTCATTCTAATGATACATGGCATGGTAAGAGGCCATTTTTGCAAATCAGGCTGGTTTTTAAACTGCCTAAATCTTCCTTTCAGCCAGGCATGAAGTTGCTAAGCTAATTAACATGCCTGAGGTTGAAAATACACTTAAGCGGTTTGTCAGATCAGGCCTTAAATATGACCTAATAGCAATAAATTTAAGATACCCTTCTTTGCCTTGGCTCTTTACATCTAAGACTTCCATGCTTAGTAAAAAAAAGAATATTCTAGATACAGTGCTGAAAGGATTTGCTGGAGGATTCTGTAGCAGCTAGATTTTTCCAAAACATAATAATTTCTAAACATTATTAAATATCACACTCCTGGAGGATTTACCTCTTGGTCACATGTGGAATATAACTATTCGGCCTTAACAGAACCCTCAGCCTAATGACATTTTTCCTTTTTTAATTATATGACAAAAGCTCTCACACTTGCTGTAATTAAATACCCAATGACACTTTAAAAACTATAACGTTAGTGATAGATTCTTGACAAAACTACAAGTATAAGCCTGTCTCCACTGAGATTGATGGTAAAGCTGCCACTGTCTTCCTTGAGGCCAGGATTTTGCTCTCAGATAAGGTCATTACTTTCTGCATATATAAATGCCTCCTACATTTACAATTTTTATTGTCAAGGGGATGATCAGACTTCCTCTAGGGTTGGTAGAAAGCCAATTCCTGTGTAAATTTGCCATGAGCAAATATATTACTTTGTCCTGGTGATTCTCTAAGGACTACAGACTTTCTACCCAGCCCTTCTTTTTCATGACCAGGTCTGGGAGAAGCCCACTGATGAGGTTACCTTGAAGTGGAGAGGGAAAAAGCATCCCCAGGGATGCAGGGGCAAGATGGAGAAAGGAAAAGATATGAGAAGGCTTTACTGGGGTAGTTTGGGTTTCCACTGGTCCTCAGCTATGTCCTAGCAGGTTTCCTGGGACAGGTGACTGTCCTGGTCACAGAGGCCCGAGGGACTATGAGGGTGGTGGGGCACTGGAACAGAGAAGTTGTGGATGCCCCATCATTGGAAGTGTTCAAGGTCAAACTGGATGGTGCCTTGAGCAAACTGATGTAGCGAAAGATGTCTCTGCCCACAGAGGGGGAGGATGGACTAGATGATCTTCAGAGGTCCCTTCCAGCCCAAATCATTCCGTGATTCTATGAGTCTGTAACTTCTCAAAGGTTCCCATGACCCAGAAGATCCCTTCTATGCTGGTTCTGTGTGCTGCCCCCATCCCTGTCCCCATTCAACTGCTTCTTCCCCTCACTGCCTTCACACCTGCCTCCTCCACCTGCTCCACACCCCATCCCCAAACTACCCTCTCCTGGAAGGGAATTTGGAGTGCACGGAGAAGGGGTGCAGATGCTTACATGCTTTGGGAGAGGAGGTGTGTTACAGGCAGCTTGAAAAGTGCAGATCTAGCCTGCACCAGAGGGGCTGCCTTTACCTTGGAGTTTACAGGATTCCTGGATGTCGTTCAGCTGAAATTTTTTCTTAGCATTAAATGTGGCATAAATAGATTATTTATAACTAGTAACACTGAACTCAGTATTTTTTCCAAATCCTTTCAAGAAATTCAGAAAGCCATGTGGTTGAAAAAAACTTTCTACATTAATTGCTGCATTTTAATGCTGTTTGTTTTAAGATAAGCCCTGTGAGTTTGTACACTGTCATTCAGTGTAATCTGTTCTGCTATTAAATACAATTGAAGAAAACTTATTAATAGATGAATGAGTTTCTAATGTTAGCTGATATCAACTGCCTAGTTTGTCAGTCAGGAAGAAAGATGGATGTTCACAGGGGATATTGGAGATACTGGGTATGCAAACCATATTGCCATCTACTATGACTAAGTTTTATCTTACATATTTTAGCATAAAAATTTGCCTTGGTAGTTTTCCTATGTCAAATTTAAAAAAAAACAAACTGAAATATCACCTATGTCTCTAGGGGATTTTTTCCCTCTCTGTCAGAGACAGTACATAAGGTCCACTCAAACATTGTTTTAAAATACTACAGTCTGAACCGCAAAAGGTGACTAAATATGATAGATTGGCAACAGTTCTGTTTTTGAGCAAGGACTACTAAAATGACAATAGAAACCAAGGCAGTACCTAGCAACTAGGTTTGGCCATGTGTGTGGATTCTTTGAGGGATACCATATCATATTGTGTTCAGTTCTGGGCTCCCCAGATCAAGAGAGACAGGGAACTTTCGGAGACAGTCCAACAGAGGGCTACGAGGATGATTAAGGGACGGGAACATCTCTCATATGAGGAAAGGCTGAGAGACCTGGGGCTGTTTAGTCTGGAGAAGAGAAGGCTGAGAGGGGACCTTACCAATGTCTATAAATATCTGAAGGTGGCTGTCAGGAGGATGGAGCTGTCAGTAGTGCCCAGTGATAGGACGAGGGGCAATGGGCACAAACTGCAGCACAGGAAGTTCCACCTCAACATGAGGAAAAACTGCTTTACTGGGAGGGTGTTGGAGCACTGGAACAGGCTGTGCAGAGAGGTTGTGGAGTCTCCTTCTCTGGATACATTCAAACCCGACTGGACATGTTCTTGTGCAACCTGCCCTAGGTGATCCTGCCTTGGCAGGGAGGTTGGACCAGATGATCTTCAGAGGTCCCTTCCACCCCTACCATTCTGTGATTCTGTGATTCTGTGAAGTCTTGGATGTTTCACTCCCGTTAAATCTCTGGTGCAATCTTTTTTCTTCTTCTGTGACTGGTGTGAGAATGACTGAAAGAAGAGAAAGAAGGGCATCAAGGCTGAAAATCATTCAGAGTATTAATTACCTGTATGAAATCTCCAACTAAGAGAAAATTTCCAGTTCCAAAAAATGCTCATGACACCGTAGAAAGAAAAAATCTACAAGGACATTTTCAGTTCACTGTCTGGGGAATTTAACCTCACAATTCAACTAGAAGGATTCAATAATCTAAATCCATCTGTGCCATTCTGAATATTTACCTCCTGAAGTTGGCTAACAGAGGTAAAACAAAACCATGTGCAGGTTTTGTCTTCTAAAAAGAAATAAATAAAGAGGTTTCCAACACCCAAAGGGCAAAATCCAGGCATACTTTAATAGTTCAGGAGCAGAGTCAGGTTCATACCAATATGACTGTGAGTTTTCTGTGTTCTGTTTCAAAAGACTTTCATGCCAATTTATGAACTAAAAAAAATCTCAACGTAACTTCAAGAAATTAATTTGATAATAAAATAACATTTATGTTTGCAAGAATTTATTCACCTAATTATTCAGGTCAAAACCACATATATTTACTGGTTTAGAAGAAATGTGAATGCACTTCAGTCTCTGTCCCAGAGGCAATAAAGGAAAGCTTTTTCTGCATCTGAATTGGAGGTTTCTTTACCTTTTCAACAAACAAATCAGATCCACTGGGAATCCAGATCAGTGGATATGATGTTTTATTGTAAAGCTCATATGTCCTTGACAGATAATCACAAGAAAGATGACATTTCAAAACCAAAGTGTCTGCCAATGAGGAATCTGCTTTATGAATTCTTCAAATTCCCACCAACTTAGTGGACATTTAGAGAATAAATGGTCTTTCAACTTGTAAGAAGTCATGAGGCATCCTTCCACAGTTCTGCCAGCCCTTTTTGTGCTCAATTTTAATGTCTCAAGCAATTCCCCCCGCTCAGGCATAGGCCCGTCAGATACCTTTAGATGATCATTATCTTCAGCTGTGACAGCAGGCCACAATGTGCATCACAGAATTAGATTTTATTTTGTCTTGTGTTGTCGCATAACCTGACACATCAACATGAGTTCATTTAACTTAATTTATCCTTCACTGTTTTTGGAATGGATATTAGCAGGAAGTCAATACATATTTTCTTTTAACGGTCTGTAAATTCTTTCATTCTCTGATTCTGGTTCTGCCAGTCTAGCAATATACAACCCTTCAGCAAAATTTTTATCTTTTCAATTTTTAATTTTTTTCTAATACCTTTTTTGATCCTTGATAAAGGAGCCTGGAATTTTGGGCTTCAGTCCTTAAAATTTCATCAAATATTAGTTTTAAAGCCTCAATTTGTTTTCATCCTATGGAAAATGTCTCGTGTATCGCTGTAATGCTGTTATCATTATTTATCAGAAGCAATCTGAGAAAATCACTTTTTTTTTTTTAGTAATGCAGCTATCAAAGGGGGTAGTTTTACAACATTCCTTAAGACTCTGTGTAATCCTAAAATAAAACTTCCAAATGTATCCATCAGGCCAACTATGAAATCAAACTCCTAGACCCTGATACTGCCTTGCCTGTAGATCTGTGCCTCTCGCTTAGACTCAAGAGTTATGTCCGTTT
>NW_010560990.1:0-13328 GCF_000687285.1 Phaethon lepturus | reverse complement strand
CCTACAAAAATGAGAATACAGACAGAACCGGCAGCATCAGTGCATGATATTTAATTTTCAAAGGGACCAATCCTTTTTCCACCTCTATATAGACAAATATACAAAGAGCTTTTTCAGGTGCATGTTCTATGGTCAATACTGCCGTAGGAATCATTTCAGTATTATCCATTTTGTAAGCCTACCTGCTGATTTTATGAATATAAATAAGGATAGTTTAAAATACCAAGCAACTGTAAGTTAACCTTGTGAGATACACAAAGTTTAGAGAACTGTATCATATACCATCAGCAGTATCAGTGCTGGCTTTGCTTTTTTTGGGGGGGGTGGGAAATACAGAAAGGTCAAAGACTAAATCACGGGGTTGCAAAGGGAGGTCAGTGGGGTCACAAGGATTTGCTGCTTTCACAAAGGACACTGCAATCAGTTATCTGCTGTCATGCCACGTGTACTGCTCTTTAAGCGAGTTTGACACTGATGCATGGGAAGCAATCTGAGCAGGGAGCTACAAAGACAATTACCGCAAGCCTATGAAAGATATACTGGAACTGTGATGATGTTCAAATAAAATTAACACCAAAACTTTACAAACAAAAAATTAAAACAGAAGAAAGCACTATTCGCCACTACCGATGGTGTGCCATATATATAAAGGATGTTAGAGAAAACTCAGTTAAATTATCAAATTAGTATCATTAGCATCATCACAATTGGAGTGAAAATTTGGAAAACCGAGGACCAGCAGGGACTGGCATCAGACAATGTGTACCTGAATGAGCATCCACCCATTTCATTTGTCTCATTAAACAAAACAGTTTGCCTCCTGCAAGCCACATCAACACTAACAAAGTTAAATATATTGTTAGCAACTATATTTGAATAAATAAACCTGAAGAGGCATGAGGCCTCAGATTTGGAGCTGATCTGTAGAACTAAAAAATGCTGTGGGTTTACCTGATCGATTTTCAAATGGACAAGGTTAGATCAGCCACGAGGGCTGGGGCTGCCCCATTCCCCCAGCCCAGAGCTAATTGCAGCCCTGCCATTAGGGTTTTAGTTAAAAGGCAGTGATGGGTTGGGAGGAGTCAGTGCTTCCCTGAGTGGCTCACCCTGCACACTGCCTACCCCAGCCTGCCTTACCCTGTCAGTCCCTACCCAAACGGGCTTCTATCCTAACGATGCCGCTTACTTTTACACCGCAGACATAAATACTCAGCTGAATTCAGCTGCCCAGATGAGGCCCTTTATTTAAACACCAAGCTATCTGGACATAAATGAGTTTATTCTACCTCCTTCTCTTTTTTTTACCTTTTTGAAGTATTAAATACTTCTACAGACATTTGCTCAGACTCCCCTGTTGACACGTTGTTCTACCATGTGTCACACCAATATCTTACAATGTTGATATGACTGTTGTCAGAAGTGTGACATGGCATATACAGCTGAGAGGTGACAGTTATCTGAAGAGCTGTAGATTTACATCCTCTGAGAGGGGAGTCTGAGAGCATTTTCCTTTCACTTATAAAAATGCAAAAAAAAAAGAATTTTAAAAACTCTACACAGCATTTTGTGCTTATGTATAAAAATATTACATGGTTTCCTTCAACAGAGTATTTAGGGGTTTTTGGTTCCCTTGTGAGATCAATGAACCTGCCTGAAACCAGCTCAGAGCACGGGCTCAGATTGCTCGAGCTGCCCAAAGGTGAGTGCCTGGGAAAAGCCCTGGAGGACTGACCCTGAGAATGTTTCCCATGAGGAGTGCAAAGGGCTAAAGGCCTGACCCCACAGAAGTCACTGGCTTTATTAGGGCTAAGATTTCCTTCCTCATCTCTGCAATCAGAGAGTTAGCTGGTTTTTTTAATCCCTTTTCTCTTTCTGGTAGTAAATTTCCAAACTTTCCAAGTCCCTACAAGTATTCCAGACTAGGCTGCAAACTTTAAATCAGCCTAACCAGATCCCTATTTTTAGACTGCAGAAGCATAAATGCCTTTTTTTTCATGACAAATACTTTCATACTTTCATGGCTTAATGCTCCCAGTCAAAAAGTGACACATCTCACTCTTACAGTTGTACAAACTGATAAAATAAAAGAGTAAAAATCACCACAAAGGTTTGGGAGGGGGAGGGTCACTCTCTCTACCTCGTTGTCTCAGCAAAAAGGATATTTGTATTGATACTGCCCCGAAGAGTAATTGAATTAAAACAATTTCACTCATCCCTATTCTCTCTTTTGTGAGCCCTATCAGATGCTCTCAGATATTTGATGCTGAGAAATGCACTTCGCACTGTTACTCAGCAGCACTCAAATCCCTAACAATACCAGGCTGTAGCTGGGTGAAATCCGAAGCTGAATGCTTCAAGGGACCATTATTATTAATGGGCTTTTTTATTAGAAACTTTGGAATCAAATAAAAATGGTAGGAATTTAAAGTGCAAGGAAGAGAGGCATTGAAGTTTGTGAGTGTCATTAAAGAATAATATTATAGTTTTATGAGATACTTTGGTCAGGTTACAGCTCATCACAGAATAGGTACTGAGAATTTTTAAAAACATCCAAGTATCTCAGAAATGCAGTGTAGACTTCCAAGCTGAAATACAACTTTAGCAGTCTATTTTAAAGGATATGGTTAAAAAACAGTGATCCCCATGCCGTAGTCTTGGTGTTAAATGACAGGAGAAAATGCAAAAGAATGGGAACAGAATCCAGCTAGGCTGCTGGAAATATCTCTTGCAAATATTTATCTGTCAATGCCTACATGATCACTATGCTAAGAGACCCCACCTCAGAGTACAGCCTCAGCATCTCAGACACTGCACAAATGCCTGCAAGGAAATAGTTCTCCTGAAGGTCTTGGACTTAGACAGAGACCTATACAGAGGCTAGCATCTGAATGTATATGATTCACTTTTCATTGAATCATAGAATCATAGAATCTTTGGGTTGGAAGGGACCTGTAAAGGCCATCTAGTCCAGCCCCCCTGCAGTGAGCAGGGACATCTGCAACTAGATCAGGTTGCTCAGAGCCCCGTCCAACCTGACCTGGAATGTTGCCGGGGATGGGGCATCTACCACCTCTCTGGGCAACCTGGGCCAGGGTTTCACCACCCTCATGGTGAAAAATGTCTTCTTTATGTCTAGTCTAAATCTGCCCTCTTTTAGTTTAAAACCATGACCCCTTGTCCTATCGCTACAGGCCCTGCTAAAAAGTCTGTCTCCATTTTTCTTATAAGCCCCCTTGAACTACTGAAAGGCTGCAGTAGGGTTTCCCCAGAGCCTTCTCTTCTCTAGGCTGAACAACCCCAACTCTCTCAGCCTTCCTCGCAGGAGAGCTGTTCCATCCCTCTGATCATTTTGTGGCCCTCCTCTGGACCCACTCCAACAGGTCCATGTCTTTCCTATGCTGAGGGCTCCAGAGCTGGATGCAGGACTCCAGGTGGGGTCTCACCAGAGCGGAGTAGAGGGACAGAATCCCCTCCCTCGACCTGCTGGCCATGCTGCTTTGGATATAGCCCAGGATATAGTTGGCCTTCTGGGCTGCGGGTGCACATTG
Source organism: Phaethon lepturus (assembly GCF_000687285.1). Classification (NCBI taxonomy): domain Eukaryota; kingdom Metazoa; phylum Chordata; class Aves; order Phaethontiformes; family Phaethontidae; genus Phaethon; species Phaethon lepturus. Next base: position 9,780 of record NW_010560990.1, on the reverse strand, counting down.
CTGGCTCATGTCCAGCTTTTCATTCACCAGTACCTCCAAGTCCTTCTGGTCAGGGCTTCTCTCAATCTCTTCATCTCCCAGCCTGTACTGATAATGGGGGTTGTCCCAACCCAGGTGCAGGACCTTGCACTTGGCCTTCTTGAACCTCATGAAGTTCACATGGGCCCATTCCTCAAGCTTGTCCAGGTCCCTCTGGATGGCATCCCATCCCACAGGCATGTCAACCACACCACTCAGCTCAATGTCATCTGCAAACTTGCTGAGGGTGTTCTCAATCCCACTGTCTATGTCATCGATGAAGGTATTAAAGAGTACTAGTCCCAGTATGGACCCCCAAGGGACACCGCTCGTCACTGATCACCATCTGGATATTGAGGCATTTACCACTGCCCTCTGGATGTGACCATCCCACCAATTCATCATCCACCCGACAGTCCACCCATCAAATCCATGCCTCTCCAATTGAGAGAGAAGGATGTTGCAGGGAATTGTGTCAATGGCCTTACACAAGTCCAGAGCAACAACATGGGTAGGTCTTCCCTTGCCCACTGATGTAGTCACTCCATCCTAGAAGGCCACTAGGTTGGTCAGGCAAGACTTGCCCCTAGTCAAGCCATGCTGGCTCTCTCGAATCACCTCCTTGTCCTCCATGTGCCATAGCATAGTTTCTGGGAGGATCTGTTCCATGATCTTCCCAGGCACAGAGGTGAGGCTGACGGGTCAGTAGTTCCCAGGGTCCTCCTTGCACCCTTTTTTAAAAATGGGTGCAATGTTTCTATTTTTCCAGTCTCCAGGGACTTCACCTGACTGCCAGGACTTTTCAAATAGCTTGGCAGCTACATCAGCCAATTCCCTCAGGACTCTGGGATGCATCTCAGAATCACAGACTCACAGAATCACTAAGGTTGGAAAGGACCTTCAAGATCATCAAGTCCAACTATTAACCCAACGCCACCATGCCCCCTAAACCATGTCCTGAAGCACCACATCCACACGTTTTTTGAATACTTCCAGAGACGCTGACTCTACCACCTCCCTGGGCAGCCTGTTCCAATGCTTGACCACTCTCTCAGTGAAGAATTTTTCCTAATATCCAATCTAAACCTCCCCTGGTGTAATTTGAGGCCATTTCCTCTCGTCCTATCACTAGTTAGTTGGGAGAAGAGACCGACCAACAATCTCGCCAAGTCATATATGTTCAGATTCCCACTGATCTTCTCTTACAGTGGGAGGGACTACGCTCCTCCAGTCCCTGTCTTGCAGGCCATCCCCTCAAGAGGTGTGGGAAGAGACACTGCCAGTGAAGACTGAGGCAAAGAAGTCATTGACTACCTCAGCCTTCTCCTCATAAGTTGTTACCAGTCTGCCAGTCTTGCTCATCAAGGGGGATACAGTTTCTTTGACCTTCCTGTTCTGGCTGACATACCTATAGAAGCCCTTATTATTCTTTGTGCCCTTCACTAAGTCCAGCTCCAGCCACGCCTTGGCCCTCCTGACCTCATCCCTACACAACCGGGCAGCATCCCTGTACTCATCCCAGGATACCTGCCCCGCTTCCACTCCTCTTTTGAGACCTAAAGGGTTTTCAGCTGTATTATGTCCTTGTAGTCCCAATTAAAGCTAAATTACTCAGTATCTTTTAAAATTTCATAACAAAAGGCAGAGGTTCTTCCATTCACGGGCCAGGTTAATGAATTTTGACCATGTTGATAAGGAAAAGATATGTCAGTGCAAAACATAACAGAGCTGAAAGGCTGTTACATCTTCACATAACTGCTACTCATGGAGCTGTTAAGAACTAAATGATGCAGAAACTACTCTAAACCTCACTAATATGGATAAGTAAAATAATACTCTCCTAGGTAGTGCAACTTGCATAGTTCAGCAATACCAAGAAAAACAAGTTCATACCTGTCATTTGTGAAAATTTGTAGTGATCCCAGGCAGAAATTCACATTACACAGCATGAGTATCTTTACTGTTATACTGTCACTGTTGCTTGGACAATATATTCAAAAAACATTTCCCAAGACTACCAACTTTATATCATCCTGATGTGTATTTTTCTTCCAAAACAGGATGTAAAACTCTACCCTATTATTATAACTTCTTCATAGGTGCAGGTATAATTATTGGAACCAAACTTGCATTTTCACAGCCACTCCGTAAATGCACAACAACTTGTCATTGTGAATACATATGAAATGTATCAAGTTGTATTTATACCCTTCTTCCTGCAATTTAATATACCTACAGAAACGCCCTGGTGCGAGGATGTGAAGAACTTGTGAAAGTACATGAATCAGACCGGTCCCAGCTGTTAAGAGCCCCATCAGACATACTGCACTTGGGTACCTGGAGAACACCCAGTGAGGAAAGAAATAAAGTCATCTTCTGCAACATGTTTTTACTCCTGTGGTAGGAAGAGTCACTCCTACCTCTTAGCTGGGAATCTCCAGGCCTATGATTGCCTCAATCTCCTTATCTACCTCAGAGCTGTTAAAAGCAGCGTGCACTTTGTTTACGTAGTCTTTGACCAGGGGAACTGTGTACTTTTTTGAAAAAGCCATGAAGGTGAAAGACTATATAGGACGCAGCTAATTTCATTGATGTGTTTGATCAGTCCTTTCATCCCTTTCATGCTATTTCATTCTGCCTGCAATAATAAAATTGGAAAGAAATTAGAAACTGTACCATGCTTAGAAAATTTAAGATGCAACAATAGCAATATGGTGTCTAATAACAGGGACATAGGAACATGATATGATCACTAGGTGTAACGAAACAATCTCACAATTTAGACAATGCCGTATCGATCACAAGGCTTTTGTACTTATGTACAGGAAAGTGAATCTAACAATTCAGAGCCAAATACAAAAAGAGCAAACTAGCTATTGATTAAATAGCTGAAAATTTAAAAGGCAGAATAAATTTTTACGTTATTTTTCACTTTTAACACTTGCATGGATATGTTCCCGTTCACAGAGGTTCCTGGAGCTTATATAAACACCCACTCTGCTGCTAAGTTTATTATCCATAAAAATCAGTTTCTTGGTTTGCAGAGGTAAAAGCTAAAGCATTCCTGAATCCGTTTATCCTGCAAATTCTCAGGTGTTCGTATTTGTTTGTTTGCTTGCCCAGGCAGTGCTGCACTCGCCTGCAATAGCTTGGTTAATCAGATTGGAAAATCTAACACAGGTTACAATAATAAATGTTGAAGTGTGATGACGTGCATCTGCTGAGTTGCAGCAGGATTGCTTGGAATGGTTCTGGGTAGTTGATGCTGTCGCTCTATGATACCTCCAGCTATATTAATGTACAGAGCACAAGAACGGCTGTAGCGGATCAGCCCACAGTGTTACCAAGTCCGGTGGCCTGTCTCTGGCAGTAAGCAGCAGTGAGTAACCAGGAAAAATCTGCATCACGCACGAAAGGCTCGGAAGGTCAGGACTTGGCCCCTCAGTTTGCAGCAGTCAATGTCTGAGGAACTGTGTTGGCCACGTTATATTTAATAGCTGCTGTGACCTGTTCATGCTTTTGGCATCCACAGATCCCATGGAGGAGTTGCATGGCTTCATTAGACTTGCTCAGCAAAAAAAAAGGTGTTTTCTTTAGTTCTGTCTCAAGAGACATCATAATACTTCTTCTATGAGAAAAAGTGAATTGTTGTTGCTTATTAACCCTCTTCTTGCCCTGTCATACTCCCCTTGCAGTTGCCTTTTCCCAAGCCCAGAAGTCCTTCTTCCAGGACTCCCCCCATTGAGGTATGGACAGGACCTATTTCTGAATTTGTTCAACTATTATCTACATGCTTCTCTTTTACACTTACAGACATTAACTTTTATCTGTCATTCCACTGATCAGTAGAGTATACATGCACTTCATCGCATGCTATAATCCTACTGTTACTCTCTGAATCACCTTTACATTTGACTTGCCTAATATTTTGTGACTGTGCTGATACTTTTGTACTTTCAGCAAACTTTATCATCTCACTGTTCGGCCCCTGTTATGGAAAACAGGAAAATACGTGGAGAGGGTCCTCCTTCCATTTACTGTTTAATTTCCAGTCAATCATATAACCTCCTAATTTAACTACTCTCCCACACTGCAATATCTGGCAATATGACCAGCATAGAAATCAAACGTGACGATCTGCCATCATTATGTTTCTTTGTAACTATTCACTAGACACCTAGGAGGCCTTTTGTTTCTTTAAGGAAAGATTGCAGAAGGTCAAAGTCCTTTGGCTGCCTTCTTGCAAGTGCAGGGAGCTTCTGTTTCCAGCCACGTTGAGTGAGAACAGAAGATGCTCATCAGTAGCTAGAGTATTTCACACCACGCTTATGTCAGCTAAAGTCAGCTGTCAAAAAGTGTCAAGTCTAAACCAGTCATTTAGATGTCCTCTATCATCAGGATGGAGAATGGCCTCTTCAGAAGGCAATTCATTTCACCCTTGGGTAGACATCATGAATGACCCCGTGGAAGTACAGTCCCTATCTGTTTCATTGAAAGAAAAGGATCCAGATAACTTGATTAGAAGATGATTAAACTTCAGATGGGTGGCGCGATGAGTCTCACCATATGTGCTCACAGTGGAAGAAATACCACTGGAGATGTAACAGCATCATCTTAAAGCACAATTTGCAGTAAAAGCAAATTGTGTTACGAGCAGCAGCTCTAATACAGGTGCGTGCTGCTCTGTGTCCCCACATGTTTTCCTACAGTGCCCTCTTCACTGCTCCACCCCATCCCTCTCTCTGCCCCTTTTTCCCTAACTAAATGAAAGGCACCCCACACCACATCTTGCACCACGACCCGTACGTACCGACTGGCTAGCCGGTACGAGCGTGTTGTTAGGCAGCCGGGACACTGGAGAGAAAGCACTGTTCTTGAACCCAAACTGATGTCTTTCCTCATTCAAATTTATTTCTTTTCCTCTACTCCACTCTGGATTTTTATATAGAGAGAAAATTAGTGGGAGCCTTTTGTTCCTATTTCAGATGCAACTGAAGTTATCTAATGGGTTTCAAAGTTACAGACACAATTGCATTAGCCTTATTTCACTGGGAAGTCAAGCTAAAAAAATACATTTTAAGTGTAATAAAAAATATATTTCTAACATTCCCTGTTATGTACTCTCCTCCCATCCTTTTCCTACAACGCACTCGTTTTGGAAAGCAGACAGGGGTGATTAGCTAACAAGCATGTAGAGAGTCCAGGAAATACATCTCTAATCTGAGAAATAGGGTCAGGTTTGATCTTGAGTTCTTCTGATAGAGATTGAATTATTAAAAGGCTATTGTCTGCTTTAGAGTGACATTCTGTCTGAACATATTGTACTTTGTGCAGTTCATAAAGAAAACCAAATGTAATATAACTTAAGTAAAAATAGTCCCATCTTTAAAGCTGCTCACCCTGTTCATTTGATAATATTCTACCCATACCCTACTTCACTGCTTTCACTAAAGAATTAGTCAGTCAATTCCCCAGGCTGTGTTTGTGGGTATTTCATGCTGCAGCAGGGAAAAGATTAAATATATACTTAAAAAAAAAAAAAAAAAGACCAATGACAGATGTAGTTGTAGCTAATGTAAGTTACATTTTATAAAAACTATTAGTTTTCAAATAGAAGATGTCTTAAAGTGGTTTCCTCCTTTTTCTGACTCTTAAAAACTTCTTCAAAACACAATTAGGCAGCACTATTCTTGTAACTGTAAACTACTAACATCTAATAAACCTTTTTAATTCATACAGGTGTATTGGATTTGCATGTGTTACTTGCAAGATAAGTTGATTTTTGTCTCTTGGGAAATGATTAATATACAGGCAGTTTTATGTTTGTTTTCTTAGAGTGTCTGACATAACATTTTCACATACATTTCAACAGATTTCTTTGTAGGAAAAGTGAATAGGAGGAAAATATTATGCTGTAGAATTTTTCTACCATTGTGCAGTAGATAATTTTTGTCCTTTTCCTAGTTATTTATCAAATAGTTTATTTCTGGCTTTACATTTGAAAGTTTAAGGCAATTTGGATTTCCTCAACAGAAAAGAGATTATTGCTGCATTTAGTGTGTGTGTGTGTGTGTGTGTATATATATGCATACTCTGTGACTAATTCTTTTTTCTTACATATTAAAAATCAGGCCCAGATTATTTCTTGTCCTGAAATAATCTTTGTGCACGAGCAATGAAATTCAGAGACTAAGCACATGTTGTCCTGAGTCTCAGGTTGTCTTGTTTGCACCATTTCTAGTGTGGTTTTATAAAATTCCCCATGGATGGTGGGAAGATATCACTTCTCCATTGCCCACGTGAGGTATCGGCATAGTTGTGTTCCGTCTGCCTTACACACAAGGGAAGACCCCCTGCCTGGCTGGCCTTACCTGCTGCTTTACTACTGCTGTGCCACCCCGAGGACTCTTCCCAGCTGAAGTGCTGGCAAAGAGCTGCTGTCACTCCCTGTATCATCACCTGCTCCTGTACTCGTACCCGTAAACTGCAGCCAGCATTACTGATGTCTTCTGCGGGGAAGGATCTTGCCCAGGGAGAAGAAATGGAGGTTCAAGGATTCCTGAGGACATACTGTTGTCACAATGACATTTTTGAAAGTCATCACTACTGAGAATAGCTGCTTGACATCAAAATCACAAATCCAGCTCATAATCCAACACAGAAAAAAAAAATTCAGATGTCCTTTCCAGGAAATCCCACAATCACACAAAATTATTATGTCATATGTCAACGATTATATCATATGTTAACATAACAAGGCGTTGACCAGAATGTAGTCCCATAGCAGTAAGGAGAAGCAGATAGAGCTTCATCCCCCAAAGCTGGTGGGAGTTCAGAAAATCAAGACCTCTACCAACAGAGATGAAGAAGTAAAACCTGAAAGCAGCGCAAGAACCGAGGCAGACTCAGGACAGATGGGAAGACCAGACACAGCCTTGGCTACCCAGCTTGGGGGCAGGTGGGCACCCAGCTCTGCAGATATCCGCACTGGCAGCAGTTTGCAGAGGAGTGCATGAAACGGTGAACTGTTCATCTGAACTCTGTTCATTGGAGTCTCAGTGTTTATTTTTAAAAAACGATACTGTATGTTGTGACTTGATGATCGTAAAGGTCTTTTCCAACTCTCATGATTCTACGATTCTATGACATTCACTCAGCTTTATTTTTTTAGTGCACACTAGATATCATTGCATCTGAGGAGCTGCCATTTCCGAGTTTCATGCCTGTTCCCACCTAGCAAAAATATTGACTGCAGTGAGGGACTCTATCTCAAATCAGTTTCCCTGCGTGTGTTGGAACACCCTCAGCCCCCACCAGAGCTCCTCGCAGCCCCCCAGCCCCCTTGCAAGCCTTCCCTTTGAACTCAGTCCCGCGACTCCCTCAGCCTTTGCACGCACGTTCACGCTAGAAAACCTTATCCTGGAAACATGTCTGTGTCGGACAGTTGGGGAATAATGTTAAATATGATGAATGCCAGATACAGCTTGAGTGGCTACTAGCTATCTCATAGTTTTACCTTTTTTAGACACTAAGGTTTTCATGTCATTTTATTAACTGCCTTTAAAAGCATTCCACCTTAACAAACATGGCATATTTTTGAGTCACCTTTTCAAGTACTAAGCCCAGGATTTCAGCCATGCCACGCTATTTTAATTCATTTTTATGGACACAAAAGCTGGCTGAATGCTGCTAGGAAATAAATAAGTTACGTCATATCTGTAAGTCAGAAATGTAAGATATTGTCAGCCTTTAAAGCTGTGAACTTTGTGCATGTCTGCAGAGATAAAAGAAAATAAAATCTGAGGTAAAAGTGCCCCACGGGGTGCTAGCATTTCAGCACAGAGCTACCATGCCACCCATGCTCCGTACCCACCCAGCAATGAAGGGGACCTCTAACCCAGCGCATCTTCTGGGACTCGGAGAACATTGTCATACCTTCCAAACCCATAACCCTCAGCAAGACGCCGCTGCAGTGCAGGGAGGTGTCAAGAAGCACATGAGGCAACACAGAAAAACTTTTGTCATCTTTATGGGTTCTCAGTACACTTAGGAATGGCAGCTTGAAATTATAGCAGAGCGAGCAGGCCACAGGGAAGACAGGTGGAAGACTGCAAAATAAGATGGAAAAAAAAGGACTGAGGGGAGGCTGAGAGGTGTAAAATCTCCAAACCATTAGTTTCCTCCTGAGCTCTGGTGTGGAGTTCTCCCGTTGCTCTTTGCACAGCAAATTTCGGTTGAAGGAACCAGCTTGCCATGGGGACACTCTGTCCCAGTGTGGGCCAGCGTTTGATCCTGCATCCTCTTCTTTTTGGCAGCATAGCCCCTGATTCTGCATCCAGAGATCAGGCCTGGTGGATACCAACACCGATCTGAGAAAGATCTAAGAGAGAAACATTTTTTGGAAGTTGTGAGTATGGAAGACAGTTTGCTGGAAAACAAGCACCACCAAAACCTCTGTCCCTTCTGGAACGACACATCTTCACTAGATTAGAGAAATAACTGTAATTGTGCTGCTGTGTCTCCAGCTCCTTCCATTGGAAATCAAAAATGGTTTCTGAGCCCCATTTTGAGCATTCTTGCTCCAGCTGGGCTGCTGTCCAGATATTATAGCTCTCGAGCTTTCTAAAGGATAATGAGACTTAAATTTTTTAAAATCATATAGTTGCAAGCTTTAAGGCAAAAAATCACATGTGTTTTTAATAAAATACTCTAAAGGGCAAGAATAACAACACAGGAGCTTGAAATTAAGATTTCAAATTATTTCAGTGTTGTCTCAACTTTCCTTTAGCCTTAATTTTGCTTCTAATATTTTCTTATGTGCAGTTCATGACACCACTGAGCTTGAACTTTTGCTAGAAATAAATGGCTTTTCCCAATGGAAATATATTTTCTAATAGTTACCCTAGACACGCTTGACATAGTGAACGACTTCAGAACTTCAGAACTTCAGAACTTCAGAATTTCAGAAAAAGACTTCAACAATTTTTAACCTTCAATAGCTTTAGCAAGAAGCAATACCATTTGAAACATTGCCCCTGCCCTTAAAATTCATCAGGAAATGTTCTATTAAGACTAAAAAGTAAAATACACTGCATGAGGAGACGTGATATGTTTAATTGATTGCATGAAATATTTCATTAAATTAGTTTTTATATTTTCTGTAAAAAAAAAAGCACAAAAAGCTACGCAAAACACAAAATAAACCATGCACATGATGTTACATTTAATGTTTTTAAATTATCTCCTGTCATCCTATTAGAAAACAACTCTTATCTAGCAGCCATTTCGGAGCAAACATGTGTCCAGAAACGAAAGGGAGCCTTCTCCTCTCCTATCCTAAGTTCACCTCCACCTTTCTAATACTCTCTAGCTGGGCCCTTAAGGATCTACAGCCCAGAGCCTCCATGGAGTCACATTGGCACACACTTAACAAATACCTCGTTCATCACTGGCTGTTCTCAGGACCCTACAAGACTCATTTTCCAGTCCATTGGGAGGCCTTCTCCATTTCTTTGCCAGATGGTGTGCCATGCACACTGTGCAGTTATGATCCAAGGCAGACTCTGCTTAGCAACCTCTGCCCTTGCTGCAGAACTTCACCATCTGCCCTTTGATCTCCCCAAAGCACCCACTGCAGTTGTTCTGCAGCTGCTCTGACATTAGTTAAAGAGTTCATATTTTTCTATCCAATTGTTCAGTGGAAGTCCTCATCAGCTAAGAGAATATATCTTTCTTTCTTTTTGCTGAAATCCTGTGATGAGG
>NW_010560989.1:8588-16889 GCF_000687285.1 Phaethon lepturus | reverse complement strand
TGGCTTCTGTCGGCCGTCTCCGGCCTCACGCTCGGACCTTCAGCAATTAGATCATTTAATAAACCATCTCGTTTCGGGCTGTGTCGTGTAAAGCATTTTACTTGGCTTTATTTCTCACGTTGCTTTGTATTCCTTCAAACTCCAACCCCGCAAATCGATGCGGTGCCGTTATTGTTGCCTCTAAAATGTTTACTCCTGGCTCTCTTTAGGACCTAAAAGGCTGAAAACTGCATCGTAATTGCCCAATTAGTCCTAATGCTGCGTAGTGTTGACTGTTTAGTTACCATATATTGTGTACAGAACTAATTGTGGTGAAAGTAAATGAATGTGAAGGAAACAAACAAGCTACTAGAAAATAATTACTTGGAGTGTTTCTTTTTAGTACCTGTACAGCAGATTTCATTATAGTCAACAGCTTCTAAAGCTGCTTGAAATAGCGGTATTTGTCATTTTCATAGAAACTTGATAATGACATTAATTTATCTTAATGGTCTGTTCTATTGTTATAAATAGTAAAATTAGCTTAAATTGTCTTGCTTTTGCTGGTTTTGGATGGCTCCAAAGGGCCCCACAACAGCAGATGAGTAGATAATTTGGTGTGCTTGACAGATTTCCAATAATTTGTTATGTGGAACATGAGGTAATGCTAGTACCATTAATGTTCATTTTCCTCTAAATTCATTACTGCCCTTTTCCCTTTTATCTTTTTTAATGTCTGGGCCATTTTTCTATATTTCAAGTGGAGCTACAAAGCCTATTCATATTCAGCTATAGTAGCTATTAACATTCTGCACATAGAGAACATCATGTAGAAAAACAACTCTTTATGAAATGATGAGGCTGGTGGCTATTTATGCTGGAAAGTAGGCAAAATGGGTTGTTTGCTGGTATTAGGGATTGGCTGTAATTAAGTCAACTGTAATTTTAAAGAAATTTAAATGTTTTCATTTTTATAGCCAAGGTAAAACACAATTCAGGGAAATTCTAAGAAGGTGTAAATGCATTAATAAAAACTATTTTCCCTGTTTTCTGCCATTCCTGTTTAAACTTCACTGAGGATTTTATGCACGGCTAGCAATTTGCACAATATTTTCTACCCAATTTAAACCTAATTAGTCTTGGGAAAGTATTAACATTAACGGTACTTTTATGTGGGTTTGCTGATATGGTAATGATCTGAACAAACAGGAGAGCTTTCCATCAGGGAAGAATTACTTTGCCACCTTCTCCTTTTTTTTCTTTTAACTTTTGTATCTAACTGACGTCGGCATCCTCTTCCCCTCCAGGTGCAGAGATGCAAAGCAATGGACGGGGAGGAAGGGGACAAGGTTTTGTTGTCCGTATCTTACCAGCATGTATGTAATGTATACGAAAACCCAAGGAGAAACAGTGAGACATGAGCCTGGCTGTCATGGGGCAACTGTGGAGGGATGCCCGGCACCATGGCCACGTCCCCGCCATGTAGCAGGGGAGCAGGGGCAGGACAGGAGGGGAGAGGAGCTTTGGTCTGTGGGAGGATGCCCTTGCTCCAGCCCTGGTGGTGCCTTGCTGGTCATTGGTAGTGGTGGTGAACCCCTGGTTCAGCCAGGTGGGAGGGAGATGACCTTGTGGGCACCCCCTTTCTGCTGGAAAGCGTTCGGTGAGCTGTAGATCTTGGTAGGCCAACATGAATGCTTCCACCAAAGTGAGTCATTCTGATGAAACTTCAAAGAGAAAATGCTTCTGAGTGATGAAAGTATTTTTTAAATTTAAAAATTGCCATTTCATAAAATATCAGAGTCGTTCTTCAGGAACAGCGTCATTGAGAACTTTCTTAATTTCTGTATTGTTTTTATATTATTTTTAGCTTTCACAGAATCACAGGGGGGTTGAGGTGGGAATGGACCTCTGGAGGTCATTTGATCCGACCCCCTGCTCAAGTAGGGCCACCTCAAGCCAGTGTGTCCAGGACCATGTCCACATGGCTTTTGGATATCTCCAAGGTGGGAGCTGATACTTCTTCAGTTTAGGTGTCTCAGGCAACATGTGCCACTGAGAGACCACAGATTAACATGATGGTCAAAACAGTGTCTTTAAAATTAACTGCTGCTTATCACCAATGTAAATGTCCTACTTTTAAGTCTACCTCCCAGCATTGTCACTTGGTTGTGACGGTGTGATGATGGGGCCACCTCACCCAGGTTTAGCCAGGCAGGGGGGCCCTCAGCTAAGCCCCTCATCGGTCAGGTGCCATGAAAGCCTCCAGTGCTGGCCCAGCCCTTGCTTGGGTGAACATCTAAGTACATGGAAGGATCACTGTCCAGCCTCCCGGCTGCTCGTGGAGGCACAATTAGAGGAGATGCTCAGCCTCCAAGTGGGTGAAATCGGCTGAGGTGGACCCTCCCCACAGCTGCCAACAAGCTGGATGGGCATTTTCCCTCTGTGAAACTGTGGACCCCAAAGGTGGGTGCCCTAATGCCGGCTGGCATTGCCACCCAGTTCCCAGCAGCTGACAGCAGCAGCCAGTGAGGGTGCAGGCGCTTGCGGGGGATCTACCCGACATTACACCTAAAGAGGTGACGTTTCCCTGACAGCTCCCAGACCACAAGCTTGAGCTGGCTTTTGTCTGGGATGCATAATTTCCAAGCCAGGAGTATGTTACAGCAGGTGGCTTGAAGTGATGACTCCCCCAGCCTGGACCTCCCTGAGTACCCCACCCCTTGGGACTTCCTTAGGCACCCCATTTTATGTCTTACCATGTGTGCTTAATGTTGCCCGATGCCACCTGCATCCCAGGAGGACAGCTGAAATCTTCTTGGTTGCTTACATTTTCGTGGCTGCTTTCAAAACCAGCTTTTTAGGGGCTTTACATCTGCTTATTTGGAAAACTCCTCCTCCTCTCTATGGTAGGATTCATCTCACCTACCCTTAGACAGTACTGTGCGAAAGTCGGTACCTCGGCTGCTCATCTCTGCTCCCTTTCAAGACAGGGAAACAAAAAAGCTACGCTCACAGTGTGAATCATCTGATTTATTTTAGACAACTACATTAGGATGAGATGAACAGCACCTAAAAGTGCCAATTTCTCTCCGTTAAGGAGAAGGGGAGCCCAAGCTCCCTGGTCTAAACATGAGGTATCAACATGACGGATATCTGTGCCTGGACAGAGCATCTCTATCATCATGCCTCACATCCAGACCACCGGTGGGAGAGATGCCTGTCTGGTGAAATTCTCCTCCATCGTGAAGGTCCTGGGTAGCTCAAAGACCGCACAGCTACAGCCATGTTTTACTGCAAGGTATGAAAGTGCAATGTAATTACACGTTGCCGAATCTTTCCAGACTTCCAAAGCTTATGTTTCTTTCCAAGTTTGGTCTGAAGCTACCTGCAGTCTCCTCAAAGGTCTGTTTTGCTGCTCTGGTTTTGTATATATAAGTTTTAAACATTTTTGCTTTTCTTTAAAGATGTGCTTGTCTTATTTTTAGATTCTGGGGATGTTGCTGTGCACACTGAATTTTAAGAAAATCCTTTTTGTCTGTCACTGCTCCTGTACTGAGAAATATATTGACTTGACTGAGCATTTGTAATTAGAAAATCCGATTTTCAAAGCTTCCAAAGACTCACCGAGTGACAGCCAGACACACCTGGCTGAAGCTGGAAACGGCACTTTTTATCTGTTGTTTGCAAGTGTCTGTCACAACATGCCAGGTTTTCTCCTCGCTCCTGGGTTAGCTTTTATCTGTTTGACAATGAAAAATCACACTAAACAAAGGGGAAATTTGCATCCCGAAGATGCATCTCTGTGCTCAGCCTTCCACCCTCATGATAAAGTCGATACGTTTTTCATTTCAGCATCGCAACCCATACGATTGGTAAAAAAATACTCTCAAGCCCAGGTGAGCAGCTCCTTATTCTTCGCTGTGAGTGGGAGACAGTGGGAGAGCAAATGCAGTGACTGACGGAGAAGGCTGATAAAATATTTACCCTAAGCCAAGGAAGATGTCCATCTGGCTGTTCATTTGTAAAATAATAACCAAAGAATGAGCCGCGAGCCTCACACCTCCTTCATTCCAGTTGACTTGACTTGGAGCCCCTGAGAGGAAGCTCTGTGGCCAGTGCCTGGGAAGACTCTGCTGGCCCATGGCACCTGATGGCCCCCGCGAGGCCACCAGCGTCAGGCAGCGGCATGATGGCTGGGCCAGCTGTCAGAGTGGCTCTGAGCAGGGGCTGACGGCGTTTCCACTAAAACCTCCTCCTTCAGGGCTTTAACACATGTGTAGAAAAGGTCGATTTGCTTTGGGGCTAAGCACAGAGGAGTTTGTTTAGGGAGCAAGTTTTTGGCTTAATTGTATTTCCAAGAGCAAGTACTTGAATGCTCCAGCCATGATCAACAGCAGTAGCTGAGGAGCTGTGGCTTCTTGTGCTAACAGAGCGGGAATTAAGGCAAAGTCAAGCCATTTCAGAGACCTCTTGTTGATAATCCATGTGTAGCATGGTTGGGTAGCCCATGAGACCATAACACACACAAAGACCTGGATGTGGTTGATCTATTTGCTGATAGAATTAACCAATTCTAGCAATAAAAGAAGGATTTTCTAAAAGCAGACAAACGCATTAGACTTCATTAGATTGAGGCAAGCTTTCTTCTGCCTCGTGGAAGATGGGCGTGCAGCAGCAGCAGCCATCTACCGAAAGCTGTTTCTGCGGTGCTTCTCAATTGACTCCACTCCTGATAAAAAATCCCTCCCTCTACCTTCCTTGCCAACAAACATAATGAGACACAACAAACAAAATTATATACGTGTAGATAGAAGATGTATGTGTAGATAGCTGCTGGATGCCTTCAAGCCTGCCCTGGGGTTGAACCACCTTGACAGGTGCAGCAGCAGTTCTGGTCCAGGGTGGCAAATACCAGGTCTTGGTACTTTGGGGAAGATATAGATTATATAAAAGGTGAGAAGAAGGCAAATTAGGAGTGAAAGAAGCAAAGGAAAAATGAGCGTGGGTTTGGTTTTCTTTAGCCTAGCTAAGGCCGATTTACAGCTGTGTGAGGACGCAGAGCCGTGCCTCGAGGAGCTGCGAGTCTGGAAGGAGAATAAGCAAGTAAAATTCAGTCTTGCCCACACTGGGCCACCCAAAAGGCTGCAAACTTTTAGGCAACTATCTGTAATTTGTTACGTATAACATATAGGTATAGTTAATTATATGCATAATTATAATATATGTGTAATACATAATATATAGGTCATAAAAATATATAATCTATAACATATGAGAGAAAATTACCTCCAATTTCCCTGTCCTGAAGGTTTGATTGATTATGCACCCTCGTTCCTGACCACATCCAATCTGACTGGGAAGCAGGATGCTACCGAAGCCCATCCCTGTGCAAGTGCTGCTGTGGCACGTGGCTCTGGGCCCCGTCCGGGGCAGGCTGGAGCATGTTGTTGGAAATTGGTGCCAGCCAACCTCCGAGAGGGTACCTGAGGAGGCCGCTGCAGTACAGGTTCACGCACATGGTCGTTGACTGCGGGAATATGTTCCTGTGACTGTGTGAGTCCCAGGAGACTTGGTTGATGAAAAATATTTTTCTATGGTTGATGTCTCACTGGATTTCTGGCAGGTGCCTTTGGAGAGAAAAAAGGGAGCAAGTGTTCCGTTCAAGAAGTTCCTTGCGAAATACAGTTTCTTTAGATTGAAGTTCAGGTTGCTCTGGACAGCTGAGGGATATGCTCTGAAAATACAACTACTTTTGATGTCAGAGAAAGTACTGAAACTCGCTTAGATGATGCTATCCTCCAGGGGAAAAGCAGTAAAACTGGCAATACTGACACATGACCACCCCCCGGTAGGACACAGCGTGTGGGCATGAGGACTGACCCTGCACCCCAGGGGACAGCCCGAGGAGAAGACTTCTTGGGCAGGAGGCGGGTGCGCTCGGGGCTCTTCCTGCCTTGCTAAATGAACCAGGACCGGGGAGCCAGCCCCGGCGCCAGGCTGTGGCTTCACAGTGCAGAGGTGTTCACTGGATGGGAGATGAAAATGTGGACACTGAAATGGTGCCCACAGAGGAATAAGGCATAGGGTCACAGGTTTCCGAAACACCGTGGCCGGTGCTGGAAAAGCGTCTGCAGAACAAGCTAATGGGGGGCACCCAGGTTGGCATCTGCCTGTGCAAAGGCCAGTGCCAGGAAAAGCTTCCCAGTTATGGGAGACAAACGTTGACTGAAAAGGCTGAGCAGCTACTCATGGCTGCTGTGAGAGGGGACTTGCTGACTGGGGCCCAGAGGTCTTGAAACATTTCTCGTGTGAACACTGAAGGAGCGGGCAGGGCTGGTGGTACGTAGGTGCTGATGGAGGAGATAGAGAAGGTGGCCCTGAAGTGCACATGGGGAAAAAGCCCAGCGGTTGCTCCTGGTGGTTATTCCCACTGCTCTGGACCTCTGGTATCCCCAGTGTAGAGGAGCAGTGGGACTGGTTTCACCGTGGGAGGTGCAGGGTTGGATCCTGGTCCATCCTCAGCCCAGTTCACATGCAAAAGGCAGCAGGGAAAGGGGGACCACTCGCTTTTCTGCTCACTAGGAGAGCGGTGCCCTAGATGCACCTCTGCTCGGCAGGCAAGGAGCTATGAAAGGAGGCAGATGCAGCAGAATTTGTGAGCTATTTTGTCCCAGCCAATGGAGCAGGTTAACTGGGTGGGATGTAGGAGAGGGGCTGGCTGCTCTCTCCCTGAGATCGGCTGCAATCCACCAGCAGCAGCCCAAAATCTGCCTATTATCACAGCTTGAGTTTAACCGAGCCGAGTTGGAGATGGGGTAACCGAAATTCAACAAGTCTCGGAGTATTTGCTATTCTGCCCCTGCATGAACCCACATGAATCTATTTTTCAAGGTTTATGGTAAAACCTATTCGTGCAGCTCAGGCCAGGCTGGAGCTCTTTTCTGCATCATTAATTCCTTGGCTTGTTTTTCTTTTTCCGAAGTTCTCTGCAGGTCATTCCCCCCAAGTGCAGCAAGGGGTGGAAGAGCACATTGAAATCATGATCGATAAACAGTTACATCTCGAAGCTACACAGAGCCATTATTTCACAAAGATGCAAACAAAATGGTTTTGCATCGTGTGAATTATTGTCCTATTTGAAACACAGAATCTCTCTCAAATAGCTTTAAAACCCACATTGTGGTGAAGCATCCAGTTTGTTCCATTAACTACTCACGGAGTCAACTGGAGAACCACTGTTATTAATTTCAATGGAAAGCTAAAATGCATTTCATTTTCTGTAATTGCAGGCCCATCACCTAAAGACCCAGGAAAAGCTTTTAATCCAAGGCATTTTTAGAAGGGTATGATTACATCGCATATCTTCATAAGGTGCATAATTACCAGGGCGTCAATCACAAAGAAACATAAAGAGCCAAACTTCCCGGGCTGTTAGGGAGCGGTCCCCCTCTCCGCCCTGGGGCCGCACGGCCCGGGGCCGCAGGGCCCTACTGGTCTGTGGGGGGCGGGGGTCGGGGCTGGAGGTGGGGGACCCAGCCGTGATGCCTCTCCCATGGTGGGGAGCAGCAAACCCGGTCCTGGCACCAGGCTGCATCTCCAGCACCAACGGTGCCAGCGGCCACGGAGAGCCCAAAATACCCCGTGGGCCTCCCCGCGCCGCAGACCGCACGCTACCCGTCGGAGGACGATGTAGAGAGACCACAAGACTGCAGGAAGCATTAGCGGGCTGGAGGATGCCTTGGAAAAAGCAGCACTTAAAGGGTTGTAAGGGCGCAGCCGAGCATCACGGCAGTGGGACACGGCATGCGCAAAAAAGGTCAGAAAAAAAGATAGAAAGCCTGGGAAGAAAAATCTGGGGGTAAATGCTATTTAGTTTAAGGGTGAAAAAGACTCCGTGGGGTGCGGAATATTCAACAGAATAGAAGTTCACCCCAAGGGCACAGGAGAACCCATCACAGCTGGACGGCTGACCCGGCGCCCTGGGGTGAGGGCTGCAGCGGCGTGGAGGCTCCCGTGCCGGCTGCCCTCGTGGACTTCGCCCCGTGCCAGCTGCCAGCCGCGCTTACACCCGCAGCAGGAAGGGACCGCGCGCTTTGAATTGAGGTCTTTGCTACCTCGGGTCTGTGCGATCCAAACAAATTGCACAGCTCCTCCAGCCTGCCTGTGGGAAGAGGAAACTCCAGCTGGAGGGAAGAAGAAAGGAAAACCTTTGGTTCTGGACTATCGCTTGGCCGTTCCGCTCAAGGAGGGCCAGCCATGAGCGCCTGCTGCGCTTCAAGGCTGCGGCAGCCCCGCGGCGTACCGGCAGGGGCCCCCGCGCCG
>NW_010560989.1:2145-8386 GCF_000687285.1 Phaethon lepturus | reverse complement strand
TGTGACGGAGCTGCCGCTGTTTCTTTCCAGGGCTGCTTCACCAGTAAAGAGGAGCCACCTCTTGCTGCGTCCCACGGCGAGGGGCCCTTTAATTGATTGCAAAAGGAGCTACTTAGCACCTTGGCAGATGAGGACTGAGGCGGGTAATAGTGGTGGCAGAAGCAGCTGTTTGGAAAGCAATTTAATGAACAAAAAAGTAAGAAACAAAAAGGTCAAGCCTTGCCTCTGCTGTGCTGCATTTAATCTGCACATGTACGCAGGACTTCAGGCTCCCGGGTTGTTTTTTTTTTTTAGCTGGCACATTTCCCCAAACATGATAACATTTTTTAACTTTAGTGGATGACATTTTGTAATATGTTTAAGGATCTGTAATATTTTATGCTTGTAGCTTTTTGTGATTGTTGTTCCAATATGGCACTGATGCCGGTATTAAAGTTTAATATGATTAGAAAGCTCAATTGTATAACCACGGGGTTATACTCTTTATTCTAATCTGATTAAAATGCTTCTCTTCAGTAGCTTTCCGCAATCGCTTTATAGCAAAACCTGGGAGCAAAGCCACCAGCACTGTGGTTTGTCCCAGATCGAAAGAAATACCAAACAGGTTCCTTAATTGCATATTTCATTCGTTACCGTACCAAGCTGGCTCCAAAGTGCAAACCCGGCTCCGTTTGGCTTTGGTGGAGTTGCTCACTGAGAAAGGGCTTGTGGAACCAGCCCGATGCCCCGGCTCGCCCTGAGGCTGGTTAAGGTTCAGTACCTGCCCAATTTAGGGGCAAAAAAAAGGCCTTTTGGGTCTTGCTGCCTGGTGTGGAGGTTGCTAAGCAATGAAGTCACTACAAGTAGCTAATGTCACGGCTACACCTAAACCCCATCACAGCATTAAATTCATCACTGTAATTAAATTCTCTCTGCCTATGATACCATCTCCCTTACATGATGCATCTTGTCCAGCCTAGTGGTAAACTAAATGCAAGAGAACACATCCACCTCTCATTTCCATTGCCATTTAGTGCTCATACGCCACAATTTATTATCAGCCTGAAGGCACAGTACAGAAAATGTGCTGCAGAGAGCGTGGTAGTCCATTAATAGGTAAAATCATGAAGAAAGAGCTCTGTTTCAGTAAAACTTACCTCCTCTCTTTCAACCGTTCCTCTAATGATTACCAACACTGGTATTGGCAGAAGAGCTGTAGAAGACCAAACAGCTGCTGAAATAGCGGCATTTCTGCACCACCGTGCACTGCGCTTTGGGGGTAAAGCAGAGCTGCTAGATGAAGCCCCCCACACAGCAGAGGGTATTCTGTGTGCTATGGATCCGTACCGACAGGCAAGCTGAACTCCGAGACCAGAGTTGGAGTGCTCCTGGTGCGTTTACACGAACCCTTGCAGCTGCATCTGGTGTTCTGCAAACCACCTCCCTGCGAGACGCCCAGGACTGAGTCACCACTGAGACCACGACCGCTGCCTCCAGCACAGCCGGAGCTGGTATTCGCCACCACGGCAGGCTGCTGCGGGATGCAAAGCCTTCTCCACTGCCTCTTCTGTCTAAACCTGAGCCATGGTCTCCACAGCTGGTTGCTGCAGCTAAGGCAGGGCAGGAAAGGTCCAGGAGGGGAGTTCAGGTGTTTAAGGTAGCTACTACTACTTGGGAAGGAGGGTGAAGAGGGGCAGCCCCTCCTAGATGCGGTATTTGCCCCCAAGAGTCGCAGAAGAGGCTCTCCCCCTTCCGTCTCTTGCCCAATTCCTCCCCCTCCTGCGATGGGAGCGGTTGGCTCTCATTCCTTCTTGGCTTTCCCCACTGAGGAGCATGCTATTCCTGCTTGGCTGTGCTTGCAACCCACCGATTCCTCCAGCCAGCCTTTACCAGCATAGCTTAACAACAAAAACAACCCCCAAACCCAAACACATTCCTCCTCCTTCTAAAACAGCTTCAGGCGCGGTGAATGCCATGGCTAATGCCGAGCAGGCTGCGCACCTTCGACTGGACTCTTGGACCTCTCTGATTTCTGAGCTGTCTGAAGTTTTCTGTGTCACGCTCCAGAAGGGAGCTCATCACCATTGTATCAATTGCGATGTATCATGGACATGGGCATTGCATCCATATTGCACTGCTAATTTTCAGGGGACCCATCCATGTGATATGGCAACAAACAGAAGG
This sequence comes from Phaethon lepturus, assembly GCF_000687285.1. Taxonomy (NCBI): domain Eukaryota; kingdom Metazoa; phylum Chordata; class Aves; order Phaethontiformes; family Phaethontidae; genus Phaethon; species Phaethon lepturus. Next base: position 6,223 of record NW_010560989.1, on the reverse strand, counting down.
ACAACATCAACATATAGCTAGAATTAAGCTTTCTTACCCAAATAACGTTATTTGAATTGTCCCAGAAGCATAAAGTCTAAGGCTTTCTCCACCCTCCGGGCAACAAGTAATCCAAGAATTGTTCTTCACTAGCTGGACAGATTAGTGTCAGGTGTGATGAGGCCATTGCAATTCATTTTCTGTCTCTCCTTTTCCTAAGTATCAGCGGAGGTCCACTTTCTAGGTAAGTAAGCCTGCCTACAAGTTGCCTGAGACAACTGGGATGAGGATGTTCACTGACCTTCCTTGGTGTTACATATCTTCTTGGGCCATATCGCATTAGACACGTGTGGCCTTAACTCTGTGTTTGCCACCGTTGCCTCCCTGCCTGGCATATTCATTAACAAACCTTCATGATCTATTAAAATTGCATCAGAAGTAAATGGTCAAGTTTTTTTTTTTTTACTAAAAGGATCTTCCAATGTTATGTGTGTCACACTATATCTAAGAACCAGACTTAGATTTTCATTATACCCACCCTGAATATATTAGGGAATTTGCAAATAAAAGAATCCTTAATTCTTTTGCAATGTTGAATTTTCCCCTCAGTTGTTCCTCACTCTAAAGAGAAAGTCCAGAGCGGCAAATGAAACATCTTCAAATTTTGCTTCACTGGCACACTGTGAAGCAGAATAAACTTTCCCATTCTTCGCTGGAGATCCACAGGGTTGTTTGGGGAAGGTGTTCCTCCCACGAAGTGCCAGCACACAGATGACTAGGTCCCAACAACTCGCACAACAGCTCCGTGCACCTTCAGCTGCAACAATGAATTCATTCATCCATCTGTAAATCAAAACTCTGATGGTCTGGCTCTTACCTTACAAGAAGTACAAGAGCTAATGACCTACTGGCACACATGGCTGTTTTTTCTGCGTTTCTGTACATAGGCATGGTTTTGTTTTAAAGGAACTCATCTGTTCGTAACCCACTAACTACTGCAAGGAATAAGAACCCAGGTTCTGGGCAACTTTACTGCAAATCATTAAGAAACTGCTTTTAGACTCACTCCAGCTTCACAGACATCTAAAGATAAAGCATACTTGCCTGCAGGAGATGGGAACTGATTACCACAAGGATCAAGTTTCAGCTGTAAAACTGATGTTTCCAGCAAGACTGTCTCCTTGCATCAAATCTCTGCTGTGAAAACATCCTCCAGCTGATCGGTACCAGCTGGCATTGAGGGGGAAAGAGGAAACGCCGCTTGCGGCCAAGTACCATAAGGCATAGATCTTACCTCCTCTTTAGAAACACTTCTCAGTGCTGGAATTACTGGTTAAATAGCTGGTGTGTTACCCTGGCTGGGTGAGCATGCTCTCAGATTCTTTTTGTACATTCACTAACTGTAATCTATGACAAATCACAGCAGAAAAGGAGTATCTTTAAACTGAGACTGCATTGCGCTACCCACATCTTTTGCAAAGAGTGAGACAATACTTTGAGTTATGACAATGAGTAGAATGAACTTTTATTTTCATTCATCCTTCATTAATACCATACAAATAGATACGAATATCTGGGGGGGAAAAAAAAAATCTTGAAATAATTTAAAACAGAAGGCACAGAAAACCAAACCCAACTATGCAGCTACAAGAGAAAGGGGAAAAATTATTCAGGAAGTGAAATAATTCAGAAAGGTTTTATCGCTAGACATTCTGACCAAAAGCTACAGCACACAGAAACAAAACTGCACAGTTTAAGCTAACCCATGCTTTTGTTACATACACATATAAAAGAAAAAAAATCTGAAAACTTGATTTTTGCAGGGTTTTGCATGAGAAGTGTAACTTAAAAAAAGTTAAATCTAGTACATATGTCAAAGTCTTCCCTAAAGTCTACACTAAGATGTACTTTACAAAAAATATGCATTAAGAGCAAAGTATACAGTTCAACAGCATCTGGGGATGGGAGAAAACTTGTTCTCAAATCAGTTAGAGTATCAAATAAGTTTCGTGTTTGCTTCAGAAACAAAGATTCTCAGTACAGTAATATACTGTAAAGGACATTCTTTTGTATTTTAGTATTATGAAATTAAATTGACAGCATACATCACAAAGAGGAATAAACGCACTTTGTTCATATGAGATTTTTACAATTTTTTTGCAAAAGAGTAACTTTATTTCTTTTGAAAACAAAGCTACTGGAATTAATGACATGCGATAATATACCCGATATTATACCGGCTTAGTTTGAAAATAAAATCCATGCTTCACAATTGAAATATGCTGTGATTCTCAAATACATTCTCTGGTAATTAATACTACAATACAGAGGTCATTCATAAAATCAGTTCAGGTTGGGAACCTGGTTTTTAAATGAAGTTCTTTTTCAAATATGCAGAACACTGACAACACACGGGGTTTGCTCCAGGTCAGCACATTTCTTTCTGCGCCTCACCCCTCTTTCCTTAAACAAATGGGTGCTTAGCCTGCAAATATCATGGAAAGGCAAAGTCTAGAAGTTACAGGTTCATTTGTAAAAATAGTAAATACAAGCCAAGATAAATAGTATTACTCTTACTGACAACTTAATAGCAGGTGCTCTCTAAAGGAAAAAAAAAATCCTGAAATACAAGAGATATCGTTTCAGAATTTGATATCAAGGCATTTGCACATTTGTCAGGAGGTGACAGAATAAGAGTGAACTTTGCAGCTTACTTTGCAGCTGGACTTCAATTTAAAGAGCCTTTTTCCAGCCTGCCCACCTGTAAACCATAATGTATGGTTTCTTAATAGCTTGCTTTTTTTCCCTGGAAATAATTTTCTCATTTAGAAAGTACAAGTCAAAGTATTGTTTCCACACATGAATAAAGACAGCTGACAACTACAATAGAAACAGTAAAAATGATCTTCGTAAAAATGTTCATCAAAATTCTCCGACATAGCAAAACATTCATTTGTAAAGTCAAGTCTAATACTGCAAGCCATTCACTCAAAGGCGACCTCGGGCACGTGTATTCTTGCCAGCGTTGTAACAGTAATTACTTCCATATTTCTTGTCATTATAGGATACAAACTCTGTAATATATTAAAGTTTCCTAACAAAGAGTCCAATTATTGCACTTTATAAAAATTCCAGTAATATCAGGCTTTTGTCCTACTTTTCTACGAACACTGATGCCCTGCAAGAAAGATTTGGGGGACCAAGTAATTTCTGAGGAATAAGATGGATTTCTTGAATCAGTCTGAAATATTGAATCAAAAATGGAAAGGCTTACAAAATGAAGAGGTGTACCTTTGGAAACAGACTTTGATTCATAGCAGCAGGTAGATGTGTCACTGCGGTACTGATACGCGTTCCCTTCAGAGGGAAGAATGGCTATTACGTTTATATATCACATATAACTTGAGGACTATGCAGAGAAACCCAAAGAACCACTAAGTTCTCCTGCTGACTCTACAAACCTGACAGGGAAAGCTCAATGACAGCCATATCGGAGTGGGAGTTTCTTTGTGAGCTCGTGTATATTTGCACTTGGCGTCAGCAATGGATGTAGCAAACAGAAACAGCTATTTCAGGATGGAAAGATACATAGAGTGAGTCTGAGAGGCTCATAAAAAAACGAAAATACAGCAGTTTTGGCCCTGCTTATAACCAGCTGTATCAACAGGGAAAAAAAGATAGAGGAGATTTTTGTGCCAGCCATCTAGAAAAAGAAGCTGCATGAACCAAAGTGATTCACAAATTTATATGAGGCTTCCAGGCCAGCAAATCACTGTTAAAGTCACTTTGTTTCTCTGCTCCTTCAGCATGGGAACGAGTGCAGAATGGCTCATTCCAACCGTGGATAGTCCATTTACGGCAACGATCATATCTCCACACCTAAAAACACAGGGCGGGGGGAAAAAAAGGCAAATTATAACTACTGCTCTGCAGTAACTAGTACACACCAACAAACAGCACTTCACCTCGGGGGTGAATAGGTTTCCATCAGGTTGAACCCCAAGGGTTCAATTTTAAGCCTGTTTTACTACTGAAACTCATGTGGGAAATTCCCAAATCACTGGGATTCAATTCTAATACAAAGATAGTTCTGCATTAA
>NW_010560989.1:0-2114 GCF_000687285.1 Phaethon lepturus | reverse complement strand
AATGTGAGGAGAGAGGTAGAAAGATCTAATAGAGTCACAAGAAGATAATGAGATAGCATGTGCATGACAGAAGAATTTCTGTTTGTTTGTGTGGATTGTAACACATTTACACCAAACATGCCTTTACTGTAGGAGGTGTAAGTAAAGATACTTATGGTTACCAACTGCCTTCCAACCAAGAACCTTGTTTTCAATGGCGTACGATTTTGTCAAATATAACCATTTGGCTTGAAATCTCCCTCAGCAGATGGTTCAACTAAGAAGCTGTAGCATCTCTGTGTTTTGAAGCAGGGAAAAGAAATTTGGGAGGGTGCTCTTTGCTGGCCTTGAGAAAACTGACCTCCAAGAGTTGAATTTCAGTTTTTACAAGCTCAAGAGAAACTTCAAAAAAGCACCTAAATTATTCCTACGTTGAGCATGCTCCAATTTCAGCCATCTCTTCCCTGTGCTTTGAGTGTGTGTTAGGCATTGCCCAGGGCAGTTGAACGTGACTTTGGACTTTTCCTAAACTGATCCTCCCACGTATTGGTGGCACCAAAATGGATGGCAAAACGATGCTCCCCTGAGCTCTCCCGGTAACCTCCTTTAGGGCAGAGCAGAAGAAGAGGTAGCATGATCAACAGCAGTCAAATGTGCATTCAAAAGCCCTTCTCTGCCTGAAGCGAGGTAATCCATCACCCAACCACAATGCTACAGTGCACTGAGTGGGGTCTCAGTCACCCAGCCTTTCTGCTGAAATCACTTCACCTTCTATAAAATGACACCAGACAGATAATGTAAGCAGAAAACTGTCTTAACTATTGAGCTGTGAAGTTATTTTCCCCCTTCCTCTCTAGCCTAACAAAACATTTAGATAATTTAAACAAAACAGAATAGCTTCAAGAAGACCCACAATAATTCATGGTGCAGGTTCTAAGGAGCTCTGCTGTGTTGATGGCCCATTTTTAAGTCCATATTCTCAGGAGACAGTACATTTGAACAGAGGGTACTATATCACAATATCACACAACAGCATCTTTTCCACTCCTTACAAGGGGGTAAGTGTGACCACAACCACTCTTCCTGTCTTCTTAGGAACAATGCTTGGACTTCCATTTTTGTGAAGGCTTCTAGTTATTAATTCCCCAATCTAAAATTATTTACTTTGGGTTGAACTGAAATCTTCCATTTAATTCAAACTGTTTCATAGCTGGCCAAAAGAATGTAATTTTGTGTTCAGCCAAGCTATTTTTTCATTTACTTATTCAGTCATTGAACTGAAAAATCAATTACTGGCAAGGCTCTAGGCATAAGTATATTTTTTTCTCAAGTTACTTTGTAAGTAAATCTACATGTAAAAAATATGTCATAAAACTTCAAGTTGCATATTCTTTACTGCCACCTTTACCAAAAAAAAAAAAAACAGTTTATGAACAGGAGAACCTTTAATAGGAATTGTGAACCTTAATTCTGAACTAATCCTACACAAGGCTAAGATGAACATATACATACTAGACCTGGGGGCTGCATCCAAACATAATGTGTAAGTAGAATCATATAATCTTTAAGGTCAGAAGGGACCTTAGGATGTCTTTAGTCCCACCTTCTGCTCAAAGCAAGGTCAGCTGTGAGATCTGACCAGGTCTCTCAGGGCTTTATCCAGTTGGGTCTCAGAAACCTCCAAGGGCAGAGACCATGCAACTTGTACCACTGCCTGACCATCCTCATGGCGGAAAAGTTTCTCCTTATAAAGAGTCTCAACCTCTTTTGTTCAATTTGTGCCCGTTGTCTCTTGTTGTCCTGCCCTGCACCACTGTGAAAAGCCCAGGCTCTGTCTCCTTGATAATCACAGAATCATTAAGGTTGGAAAAGACCTTTAAGATCATCAAGTCCAACCATCAACCCAACACCACCATGCCCACTAAACCATGTCCTGAAGTGCCACATCCACACGTTTTCTGAAAACTTCCAGGGATGGTGACTCCACCATGTCCCTGGGCAGCCTGTTCCAATGTTTGACCACTCTCTCAGTAAAGACATTTTTCCCAATATCTAGTCTAATCCTCCCCTGGCACAACTTGAGGCCATTTCTTCTCATGCTATCGCTTGTTACTCAGGAGAAGAGACTGACACCC
>NW_010560988.1:0-2575 GCF_000687285.1 Phaethon lepturus | reverse complement strand
AATTAACTTAATATTTTTAATATATGCTATATCTGTGTGATTCACCATTTTTTAATCTTCATCTTGTGTGTAAAAGAGTATTTTTTCCTCTTTACCTGTCAAAATATTGTTGTAAGGATTATATGATCATTGACTATTCTGATCATGAGAACTTTCTCCTGTATTTTATCTGCTTCAGAAATCAGTAATGTAACACTACTATGACAATTGTCAGACAAAGACAGCTTTCCTTTCAAAATTATGATGAGTCCTATTGTAATCATCAAGGCTTTCTTATACTCATTGGCCTCTGAATATCCCTTCTAATTTTTATTTTGGGCTCTGATGATAAGATGAGTTGGAAATGAGTCAATGAATGCAAAAGATCATCAGAGTAGGTGGAGTAATACGGTATTTACTTGCATACTTCTCACCATCCAGTGAACCATCTCATGGTTTTGCTGCAGAAAAAGGAAAAAACCACAGTCAGGATCTGGTTTTCAGTGTCAGATCCCTTACAGAGTCACAGAATCAGAATCACAGAATCACTAAGGTTGGAAAAGACCTTTAAGATCATCAAGTCCAACCATTAACCCAACACCACCATACCCCCTAAACCATGTCCTGAAGTGCCACATCCACATGTTTTTTGAATACTTCCAGAGATGGCGACTCCACCACCTCCCTGGGCAGCCTGTTCCAATGCCTGACCACTCTCTCAGTGAAGAAATTTTTCCTAATATCTAGTCTAAACCTCCCCTGGCACAACTTGAGGCCATTTCCTCTCGTCCTATCACTAGTTACTTGGGAGAAAAGACCAACACCCTCGTCGCCACAACCCCCTTTCAGGTAGTTGTAGAGAGCGATAAGGTCTCCCCTCAGCCTCCTCTTCTCCAGACTGAACAACCCCCGTTCCCTCAGCCGCTCCTCATAAGACTTGTGCTCCAGACCCCTCACCAGCTTCGTTGCCCTTCTCTGGACACGCTCCAGCACCTCAACATCCTTCTTGTAGTGAGGGGCCCAAAACTGAACACAGTATTCAAGGTGCGGCCTCACCAGTGCCGAGTACAGGGGCACTGTACTGTACAGCAAAGTACTCCTGCTGGCCACATGATTTCTGATACAGGCCAGGACGCTGTTGGCCTTTTGTGTTCTACGTTACCTTCAAAACATGATTTTCAAATGATAGTTTGAATTTAAACTGAAAGAATAATGTTCATATTCAGTGGCTTACTTAGCAAATACTAATGAGGTATGCACAGTTGTGGTTTTATATGTATGCATGCACACATAAGGATATGTATGCCCAGTTTATTTAGAGTACTTGAAAAGAGTTTTTCTACAAGGTTGGGTTCCTTGTTAGTGGAATTCAAAGAACAAAATGTTGAATGGGCAAGAAACACATTTGCTTAATGATAAATAGGCTTTAAAGACTTTATATTCTCAGAGATATTTAGGACTGTAACTTGTCTTGAATATTTACAATGTGCATTTGATTCATATTCCTGATCAATGTGACATACACACATTATCAAACAAAGTGACTAAAGAGCATCTCTGTGATATCTAGCAGTTACATATAGCTGGGGAAAGAAGATTGACCCCTTAAAACATGATCAGCAACAACAAATAAAATTTAAAAAAATCGACTTAACCACAATCATAGCTTGCTTTTTTATTTTTAGGCTTCAGATGATACCATTTAACAGATAATTTTGCCCCTTTTAATTTACTCTTCTGTTCACTGTTCATGAATCTTCATATTTTAAAAGTAAGGTTAGATGAACTTAAAGCAGACAGTATTTTTCTGGTGACAGATACTATTTTTCTTCCAGAATTATTTGTAATGTTGACTATGTACAATTTAAGGTGACACACAGGTAAAATTACTTTCTCCAAGGCCTCCAGGATAATTTAGAGCAGCCTCAGGATTACTCTAATTTCTGTCCATTTTTAGTGTTCTCTCTTGCTGTCTCTCCTCCTAATAAGGGAAAAGCTACAGTATAAGATGGATTGTGCTGAACCTGAAATACTCACATTCTCTCTCAGTAGGAGGGATTTCCAGATGACTTTTTTTTTTCCCCCCTCCAAACAATGTTTACTGCAGAGACTAATAAGAATTCCATTAATTTTACCTTCACCATTCTTCTTCTGCTCCACCCCCTCCAGGCAAGTACTATGATTCTTGTTATACTCAAGTTACTTCTTGAATTTATCTGAGAAAGTTATGAACGTCCATGGTTCGCAGTGGACAAATTCAGGTCATTAGTTACTGTGGTGCAGAAAGTATTTGATCAGAGGATGCTGCAGAATGTTGATTTATATAAAAAAATAGTACCAAAGATGCTGTGTTTCTTTTCACATTAAAATAGGATTAACCTTAATTCAGGTGGCTATGTTTGTCCTCTCATATTTGATGTCTGTAATAATTATACTGGTTTCTCTGTGTTTTTTTCTTATCTGAGGTGCTTCTTTTACAAGAAGATTACCTTTGTCAGAAAGATAGCCTTAGCACCACTTAAAAACCTTTCTGACTTCTTCCCTGACTTCTTATTTATTATAAGAAGTCATATAATAATTATATATTATGTAATAT
>NW_010560987.1:90147-90452 GCF_000687285.1 Phaethon lepturus | reverse complement strand
ACCACGATGCGTCTTACAGCAGCTTTACTGAAAACGCATCTTCGTTGAAAATTGATCGAATTACTGAATAGGTCCCTTGTTACAGCTTTTAGCGCTAAAGTCGCTTTTAACATACAAAGTTAACTGCTATCGCAACGGTGCTGTCCAGACAAGGTAATTTACTCTTGTTACTGAAACGCTATTTGTTTCACCCTCATCAAAAATAAAATGCAAAGAGTACACCGCTGCTGTGAAATAGCAGGTCTCAATAAAAACAAGCACCTTCCCCCCCCCCCCCGCTACACCAAAATAACACGGACCCAAGC
>NW_010560987.1:14619-90117 GCF_000687285.1 Phaethon lepturus | reverse complement strand
TGATAGACCGTCTCCAGCAGGGGCGAGTGAATTGTGAATAACGAGACTCGAAACATTCACCAAAATGGGGGCCGGAGGGAACCGCTCAGGTCACCGTCCCTCACTTCCCCTGGCTGCAGGAGCCAGACAAAGTTTGTGGGTAGAGCGGTATGGATTTATAGGCCAACTGAATAAAACCCGATGTCTGCTCCTGGCTGGACGCCATCACGGGCTGCAGACCCCCCGCTGGAGAACTTGACCGAGCACATCGACACTTGCATTGCCTGGTACCACTGACCAGAGTGCACTGCACAAAATGGATGAAACCGAACAGGAAGGTAAATTGAAGCACACCGCTACTGCACTCCAACTGCTAACAGAGGTGGAGGCCAAACAGCCACACTTGAGCCAGCCTGAAGCAAAAGTCCCCTGAACGGCACACAGGGTGGACAACCGGGTACTCCACATCAGCTGAATTGCTCTACAGGTCTGCTCGGGCAGATGTGTTATGTTTGTAGGTATGTCCGCCCTCACAGTGCAGATGCAGCCAGTGAGTGTACTCCACACATTTATGAAGCTGCGTCTCCCACATCCTGAGAAACTATTGTAACCAGGAAGGTAGCAGCTAAATGGAGACCATCTCTGCGACAATTATTGCAGCTCTTCATTCCATTGTTTTTTACTACAGACATCCTTCAAAATTTTTTGAAGCTAAAATGAGTAGTTTTGACATATCCAAAAGATTGTCTCCCTTCATTTTTGCCAAATCTACTCGAAAGAGTAACTTCCCAGAAAATCTCAGTTTTCCTTGCACAGGATTTCTCAACCAATAACAAACTTATTGACATATTTTCCCACTGCTTGCTGTCATCTCTTATCACCGATGAAAACCCAGTCCCTGAGCTTTGCTGAAGGCTTTTCTCTGCATTCGGCAAGACAGCTTTAATTGTTAAATACATGCAGTGGCAAATCATACTAAATTGAACTAATTTAGCCACCCATACTATTCCAAGCTTAGTCTGCTCTGCCTCAGCTTCTGCCCCCTCTTCTCTTCTAGAGTTGCTTCAGACGACACAGTGCTGTCTGCGTGGTGTGGGCAGTAGGTAAGGGTGGGAAGCAAGCTACAGTCCCCCTCCCCATTTTGCACTCTTTTGTCTCCCCTTCAAAGCACTCAAACAAAACCACACATGGAGGATCACTGGTGAAGAAAAGGGGGATAGAAGGTCCTTGGGAAGGAGTCAGGTATTTGGGAAGAGAGGTGAGGATGCTTTGACAACATCGTTTATACTCTGACTAAAATCACCAGGTAAAATCATACTGGTTTGGTGGAGAAGGTGAGAAAAGTTAGTATGGGGAGAAGGGAGAAAAGCTTCTGAGAAACTTCTGCTTTTACCATAAAGATAGAATAATTTTTTCTTAAATTTCAAAGTTGATATGCAAGAAAATACCAGCCCCAAGTATTTAATTCATGAAAGGTGAAACATTATCAAAAAATATTCCTAGCCAAAACCTGAATTCCACAACAGAAATAGGAAATTTTTTCTCTCTACATCAGAGGCAGTGAAAAAAAAAAGAAAAAAGTCTTACTGTTGTATACAACCTGCAATACACCATAAGTATTTTTGGATAACCCTAACTACAGTAATGAAAGACAGTTTTAAAGACCCAAACACTTCTGAATAGATGATTAATTTCTCAACAAAAATCCTAACTCTAGCTCTAATCCATCCATTATTTCATTATTCAGTATTACTCACTTGAAGTTGCCACGGACCCTGTATCACTGCAAGAGAGCAGTATCACTAGGAGTCAACTCCTACATCAGAATTTTGGGCAAGCGGTTTCCGAGTGAAGAGGACCATGCGGTGAAACAGCAGAAAGGGTTACAAAAGTCTCCACCATGCTCAGAGGAAAAGGCTCAACCAGAGGCAAAAATAAAGCGAACTGTTAGACTTCTAACAAGCACAGAGGGTGGGCATATAACTAAAAAAAAATCTCATGTCAAAAGTGGAAAGTAAGACTAAAGGTTCTAAATTCCTTGAAGCTCTGAGAGCAGAGCAGACGACTATGCAAAAACAAACAAAAACACAAAACCAAAACCACAACCAAACCAAAAAAAAACCCCAAACCCCAAACCAACAAACAAACAACCCCCAACCAAAACCAGAAAGAGGGCTTCCTATGTTAACACGAAGACGTTCATGAATGCACAAAATCATAACAGTCTGTACAGAGCCTGAATAAGGAGACCTTAAATTAAAAGCAATCATCAGCATAAAGAAGCTCATGACAGGGGTTACTAACGCGCTAAACACCAACATACGGCCAAACACACAATAAGGCAAACCTCCCTCAGCCAGAACTAAACTGTAGAGACAGCTAATTATTAACATGCTTATGAAGTTAGTAAAGAACAGTTTAATTACAGATTTTGGTCAAATCTCTCAGGTGACATATCTTTCAATTTTGCTGCTCAGTTGTATAATCATAACTTTAATATTCTTTAGATGACTTCTTGTTAAATAAAAAATTGAAACACCACAAGAGCAGCTCTAAAGGATACTATCAGCTGTGCAGCAATTACGCTAATAGGCATTGCTGCACATGTATCAGCATCGTAAATCGTCCCAAAGTTTGGGAAATGAAAGGAATGAAATTGAGCTCTTTGTGATCACACTGTCAGACATAGGACAGTCATTTGGATTCAAGAAGGTAGGAAAGGGGAGAGAGCCTGGTTTGCATTCAGGTCATAGGGACTTTTGTTTTTAAACTTAGTTTAAAATGCAAAGGTAAAATACGATATACAAGCGATTAGATAGTGCCAATTTTTCTTAGCCCCTCACAACACTGATGTTGAGCTAGACCATCTCATCCAAAGCTAACTATAATTAGGCCTACTTCAAAGCCATCATTTTTCAGTCACAATCATTTTTATTGCAGTCTCAGATTAACAGTGCTGCAGGTAACAGGTGGTAGATACATACACATAGCACCAGCAGTCAAATCTGAGCCATCAAAATCATGCTGTTTGTTACAAAAAACCCAAACAACTCTCTGCCCATCAGCAAAGGTGCAGCTTCATCATAACAATAATTTTCACTGTAAAAAAAACACAACCAAACCCCAAACAACAAAGCAAACAAAAAAACCCAACAGCAAAATCCACGTGCAAAAGATATTTGGTGTGTAATATCAGTAGATTCCTCAATGCAGTGGAAACAATGTTTTAGAGTTTACCACATGTAAGTGTACAAATATCTAACCATGGGCTCTTTAAATTTTGAGGACTGTGAAGATGACATTGAAGTTATTTCAAATTACAGTGTAACCATCCTAACAAAATTCATGTTTCATACAATGTAAAGAGCACTGAGTTCATCTGCAGTGCTTAAACTGTAAGGAACATTTGTAAGCCCACTGTGTTTTATGTCTATCTTCAAAAAGCAGACTACAAATAGTGACACACAAAGACCAAAAATCTTTCAAACTTTGCACAGCCACAAAACAGTGGAAATTTGCTAGCAGCAACACATCCACATAGCATGTCAGACTTCGCTTGTGTCCAATTTAAAACAAGTCCTTTGATCAATAAAATCTACCCATGCAAAAACCCCATACAGTGTCAACTGCTGATGCTTGTTACAGAAATCGCTGAAGAATGGAGATCCTGTAACAAGCAGCACTCTCACAGAAGAAACCGAGAACAGATAAAATGCTTTTAGGTTTTATTTGCATGCTGCTGTGACTGAAAAGGCTCAACCAAATGCAAAAATACGGGGTTTTTTATACGTATATTATACACATTATACACACAGATCCTTCCCTTTTCAAAACTCCAGATTCTCCTCCCTCTGTGGTCATGTTCGTCCCTGACCCTGTTTTCACACCCTCATGAAGACCCCTTCTCACCAGATGGCACGGCAACCAGGGCAGGACAACGCAAGCAAAGAGGCTCCCTTGCAGCAGTCCCTTCCTACAACTATTGGCACTACGGTTAAGCCACCTGACTGACTTCTGGGAGCAAAGAAGATTGTAAGAATTTGGATAAAAGCCTAGACTTCCTGAAAGATAGGCATAAATCTGAAAGAAGGTTTTTCTTAAGTTTAACTTTTCTCTTTAGACTACATCTGCAATTTTATCCCTGCAAGTAACGATTCTACTGGGATTCCACGTATATGCAGGTATCTGCCTGTCGTCCACCCAAATTTGCTAGATCGAGGCCTCTGTCATACCAACTTAGGCTGCTTTCCATGGTTTTCTTGCCTTTCTTATGCTGCTTTTTTTCTTCTCAGTTGTGACCTGGGCCAATTTCCCCCATAGTGTTTTGGTACTTAAATAGTCATGAAACATTTTGAAAAACACTTAAGACACTTAACTCATACTGACAAATATCTACCCCCTACTTTCCTGTAACTATAACCTCAGAATACGTAGCACATACAGGGGCTTCCAATGCACCTTTGTTGCAAAAATGGTGTGTTCTTATGTGTGCTGTAGACCACGCTTGCTTTGTGCCACATGTGTTCTCCAAGTCATTGGTTTTAGACATGAATACACGTTTTGTATCAGGCTATATTCACTTCTGTTGAGTTATAACTCAAGTGATAAGTGACTTGAGTTATCAAGTTATCACTGATAAACTTGATGATATCAGTTTATCATCATTGATATACTGATGATATATCAATGGTATATCATCATTGATATACCATTATCAGATGATGATATAGGTTTGTATACATCATCTGAGTTCCTTTCTGCATTAGCAGTTATTCTGAACAACAACAGAGATTATTTGATATGTTAAAAAAATCTGCTCACTCATGAGAAACAGAGCAGCTATTATAAAAATAATTATTTTTCAAACCTCCTTTAATTACACAGAATATTTGGGAAATATCATGTCAGAAAGACACAAGAAATCAAAGTAAGACTTCACCAAAAAAACTAAGTGTCTCAGGGAAAACATAACAGCATGTATTCAGATCACTATGATGCAGGGGATATAAAAACTACTAAGAGAAAAGAAAAATCTGACAGATTGTGTGCCTAGGACTGATACAGTTTTCGAGAAGTATCTGACCAGAAGGGAGTCAATCAGACACAGTTATTTCAGCAGCCCTGAGCAGAAAGCCACAGCCAACAGAACCGACGGTGTTCAGAAGGAATGCTTTCTGCAGGAAACAGCAAAGGTCCACACAGCTGCGGTTTACCTGAAGATAGTCAGACTATAGAAGATATTAAAGCTATACAACTGAAATAAAGTTCTCTGTTTTTGAGGGCTGAGGGGTTATTTTGTGTTTTGTTTTGCTGGGCTTTTCGGAGTGTTTTTTTGTTTGTTTGTGTGGGGTGTTTTTTTTAAGGAGAATTTAAGACCGCTTACAGAACAGTAACTGCTTGTTTAATTTGAAGTTTTCATCTTTATACACAATGCACCTACTGAAAGAAAACCTCGAGAAAAATCTTGAAACTGTCAACTAGAAATTTATCCCTAAGCTTTTATGCAAATACACCTTGACAAAAAAAGGTTGAAACTACTAATAAATCTGTGTGGCCAGTCACACACCAGAAAGTGCGTTATCACAAAACTAGGTCCGGAATAAGCTTGAACAAAAACATCTCACAGTTCAAGACCAGACCTGACCATAAATCAGCACCTATTCAACTTCTTGCCGAAGTCTTCTGAGGGGACTATATTCCAGGGCAGCTTGGATGGACGGCCCGAGAAAGGGTGGGAGCCAACATTTTCTCATCCTTAGTCCCATACTTTAAAAAGATGGTCCTCCTCCCAGTACACCAAATGCAAGGATACGCTACACAAAACACAGACCACAAACACCGCTACAAAAAAACGAGGGTGGACAATTAAATTCTCAGCAAGACGCAGCACAGCCTGTAAAGGCCAGTACCAAGTGTACTTGCATCCCAATCCTAAATTTTATCCTATTCCTTTTACAAGGGGGAAGCAAAACCACCCCCCATCAACCCTCTCCAAAACTACATTTCTCGCTTCAACTCTCGACGCAGCTTTTTAGCGCACTGCTTTTCCAGAGCTTGCCGGTGCTTCTCTGGCACCGGCCACAGAACTTCTGTCCCCACTTCTAAGCCGAGCGCTGGAATTGGGGGTTATAGCTGCACTCCACAGCGTACAAGGGGAAGGAAGCTCAGAGGCTAAATCCTGGTTCTCTCCTCTGCTGCTTCTTTTTAAAAAAAGCTCTTTAAGGGCTAAGTCTATACTGTGCTCCCTCCTATTGAGCTGCCAGGGAGAAGAGCTAATGATAAAAATGTCTTCAGGATCATCACTTCTTTCATTTATGCAGGAAAAAGTTAAATAGTTAAAACACAAACAGTATTTTTAGAATTTAGTTCCTAAACTTGTATTTACATACCTGAGTACAAATGAGATTATTTTGAAGAAGTTCTTGGAACTTTCACTTACTTACACAGGATACACCGGTGCCTTGAGTATTAAAGTCTGCTCCTCAAAAGATCATACAACCGATTTGTGTGCCTGGGGAACTTGCAACCCTGTTACACTTAGTGCCATTTAAAAATGCTGCTCCACGCCTAACTAGAGATTATAGTGCCTCACTCTGAATGCCATTTGTTTTAACATCTTGGTCTCAGCTATGATTGGTTTTTAAAATAGTAACTAAATATATACAACACAAATGATTTATATATAGTATATAAAGACCACCTCAGCAGAGGGTTGAATCGCTGTTTCGATGCAATTAACTTCAGACTCAACTTGAGGTACTCCAGCAGGCCAGTCTGAGGCACCTCCAAAATTCCCAGGCCAGCATCCTTCACCACTAACAGATTGGGGGGAAAAAAATCCTAAACAAACATTTCAATGAGGCTACATAATTTTCAAGTGTGCAAATCCACAGCACAAGTGCACAGAAACAAGTAGTGATTCCTTCCTCTAAAATATATTCCCTGAAAACAGCATAAAAATACAAAATCTTACATAATTTGAAGTCTGGTAGGAATTCAGGAAAAATAAGGCATAATTATACTTTTCTCCCATTCTGGCCATCTGATTAAAAAAAAAAACAACAATGCAGTAAAGGCAACTTTCAGCTGCCCAGTTGTATTTGCTCGCATTCAGCACCAATGATCAGCTTTCCAGATACCAACATATTTTCTGTAAACAGGGTTTTAGAATAGAAACCTGTACTTTACCTGTTGCTTTAGGTGTTGTTCCTTGGGCATCTAGCGGCACTGTAAGATTGCACAGCTAGTCACTAGCTAGTTCGAGAACAGCTCAACTCTCCGGCATCGTCTGCAGCTAAACTTGAAGAAAACATTGAGATGCCCTATTGTGAGCCTTTTATTTTTCCAAATTAAAAGCATTTTATTTCATACTTACAAGCACTCAGTCGATTGTAAAAGTAACACTAAGCGTGGTTCTACTCAGTGTTGCACCTTTTAAATATCCTCAGAAGATCAGACTTTCACACCCTCTCCCAAAGTGCAATCAAGTCGGCTGGGTACCCTGTGCAAGCCCCCCATACACACACTAGCACCCAGCACCAGCCGAAAAGAACCTCAAACAGCATTTAATAAAATCCTATTAATTATAGTAGGATTGGCCTTTTTAAAAATTGGTGACGCATTTTCTTATCGTTTCATTGCAGATTTAACTTACCAGGAAAAGGCTTGGCAACAACGATGGATCCTGCAAGAATCTTCAAGAGTGAACAACGCTGATTACTCCAAATGCTGATTTTATAACTGCAAGAAAATTTCAAGAGTCTCCATTTTAACAACTTTGTGTTTTATGTTCTAAACTGTATGGGATATTTTTCTTTCCGTTTTGCCATAGTAAACTAAAATATTTCAAAATTAGTATGTTTTTCTAAGATTTACATTTTCTTCTTAAGCACAGAAGTAAAAGGCATTGGCCCATGCCTTGTGGTTTAAAAACTGAAAAATAATTCTACTGGCTTACTAAATTTGGCATCACAGTGAGATACTTACTTAGCAAACTTACTTTTGGTTTTACCAAAATGTTTAGTGTTTCTTAAGCGATGTGTGTACACTGCAGGTGACACAACCCTACACTGCACCTAACTTGTTTCTTATAGAAAAGCTGAAGCAAGCATAGACTGTCCCTTTCAAATAAAACATGGGCATTTTCTTTTAAAGACCATCTAAAAAGAAAACCACTGGCATCAGAACAGTCTAGCTCGGTTTATCTAATGACGAGATGGCAAAAGCCTTTCAACTAGTCACGCATCCAATACCTGCTCCAGTCCCGCTTTTGTTACTGAAAATTACTATCAAGGATGCTGAACCATAAACATACACAGGGAAACTTTCAACGTCAAAGACATTGTTCATAACCATCGCAAGCACCTTTACTTTTTTGTCCCACTCTGCACCTCACCAGCTTGAGACCCGCACCCTAACTGCTTGTTCAGTTCAAACAAAAAGCCAAACAAAAAAGTCACAACTTAGTATTTGTTAATCTTCACCCAGTCAACACAATGTTTTTGTGGAACGTGTATTCTGCTAATTGCCGGGCAAGCACTTTTTTTTTTGTGGTCATGAACCACACTAGTATTCCCATGTAGTAAGATAGACAAGAAGAAATGAACCATAAGAAGCTGTGTTTGCTGCAATACAGAGGCCAAGCACAGATGCAAGAAATACAGAGGATAATCTCCACATTTAAGTTCACCTGTGGATACTGCTCAGCTTCTTAAGAGCTACAGGTGTAAAATATCCAAACAGATTAAGTGATATGGGTGCTTTCTAAAATCACACACTGATATTGTATGGCAACACCTTTTTCTTGAGCAAATAAATACCCTTTGGCCTTTCATGACACGAGCCTCTGTCATAAAGGAGGGAATGGAAGGTTAACTGCTAAGTTTCCAAAGTAAGTTTGCAAGACTACTATATATATATATAAAAATTGACTGCTGCAGTCAGTCATAGCTAAGCTTAAATTTCACTGTGATAAAAATCTTGCTTAGCTCATAGTGAAGTGTGAAAGCTACAGAGCTGTCCATCACTCCCTATTTAGCTCCATGGAGCAATGAATTCTAAATTACTTAATTAAAACAGCAAGATTGTAATTTGTCTGTATGCCCTATGTGTGGCACTATGTCACAACTGCCATACATTAATGGACTGTTAACATTTTGTTTTTAAAAATAAAAATCTCAGTAAAGTAAAAAAAAGACTAATGGTCACATTTTTATCTTTTCATCTTTTTCAATGTCACTTCACAAACTTTTAGCAGAACAGCTGTGTTTGCACCTGCACTTCAGGAGGTAATAGTGTCACTTCTGTCACAGTATGTAAAAGCGTGGCCATTAGTACTTACCAGGTAACATGTTGTTTAGATTATAGCATGAACTGATACCAAACTTAGAGTCAATCCTAGTGCACAGAGCACGAAGTTTTTCTTTTGATTTTTGTGAGCAAGATTTTGTGTATTTGTAAAAATCCTATTACACACATATATTTGCAATTTAAAATTACTCTTGTTTATGACATAGAGCAATGAAAACTATATCCACAACTGCTAACATACTGTCTTAGCGAAAGAAGAACGAGTTACCTGTTTGAAAAAGCAGACTTGACAAACACCACTCACAGACTATTCTGCACTGATACGTACTGGAGTTTCCGCCAGCACCCAACCCTCTCCTCACAAAGCTAGTAACTGGAAGTTACGCAAGGCTGACATTAGTCTAGCTTGCTTTCTACCACCTGCAATTTTAGGACTCACATTTTCGATTGTCATGTTCACATCCTTAAGAATTAGTATCATGGCTCTGATTCTGATTCTGTTCTGTACTTTGAACAACATCTAAGTAGAGAAAATGTATTACTGGGATTAGGGGGAGAAAACTGCTTAGAAATCTAATTAAAGAGAAATTTTAGACTATTACTTAGAAAGCATTATGCTGTCTGCACAGGCTAAAAACTGCTGTTTTCCTTAACAAAAGGAATGGAAAAAGCCTAGAAATTAGGAGTGGATTCTCAATCGTAATAACAGTTAACATTGTGAATGCTGCCAAATTTAAAATGAAGAAAGAATACGTGTAATTTGTAAACCAAGGACTGATGTCAGCAAAGTTAGAGCAAAACCACCTTATATCAGTAGTTCAATAAGAGAGGCCAGCCTAGGAAACAGATTCTTTTAGGCATTTATACTTCGCTATCAGAGATGCTCACAACAGCTGAAAAAACAGTATAGATAACTAAATATAAGTATCACTGCTCGATTACAAAAAACAAAGTTTTAAAAATAATATATAGTTGTGTAGTTGGTAAATGTTTCAAGGACAGACGGGTTAGGGATAGGTAAAACATGGGCAGAGCCCTTCCAAACCTTCTCCCTCAAGTTCTCCCGTCTATTGAGAGACTAAAGCAAAACGAGTTTGGAATATTCCAAGATCATCTTACTCCTTGAGTGCAGGAGGCCACAGTATGGTTTCTTCTCCCCATAGGCAAACACCAAGACAATTATGTAGGATAAACAACAGAAAAGTGATTATCTAACCACATCTGTTAACAAATTACAGGCATCACAGCAGTGGAGACGCACTGCTGTCATCGCGCTGATAAAACGCTTAAAGCCAGTGTCCTAAAAGAAAACTATCATTACATTAGTTACCAAGTACTTGCCATGCCTATGGGTGCGTCAACTGTAGCATGTAGATTTTATTATTGGATAGGAAGACCGTCAAAGCAGACCTGAGATACAGTTCCAGAATCTTTACAGATTTGAGCTACTTTTCAACGAGCCATCAAGGTCCCCTGGCTCACATCACTTCTTCTGGCTCCCAGAAGAATGGGAATTCAGATTATGTAGCTGCTTGGTGCAGGGTTTTAAGTCAGAGCTTAATTGTGAAAATTGTTCTAACTGTACTCTTTTTTTTTTTTTTTTTTTTGAGAGGTACTAAGAGGAAATCTACAATTTTGAAAAAGCATGCTTGGTATCTAGGCACCTTCAGACACATTAACATCAGTTTGCTGTTCCACAGGACAGAGTTTACACATCAAAACTGAACAACTTGATTTATTTAAAATTCACCTCAAAATGCATTGTGTTTAGTTTCTTTTTTTAAAATGAACATTCAAAGCATCAAAATATTACTGATTTAAAAAGAACCTTTGTTAAGAAGAAGATAATTTACATACTGTAGATTGTGGCTGTGAGGGGAGAGAAACAACCGATGGTAGATTAGGCACAGTACTAAGGCCAACATGCCAGAAAACAACACAGCTCTATGCTCAACTTTTAAATGAACTGGACAAAATAAAACAATTGGGCAGGAAAATAAAACCAACCGCTTACTTGAGGGTGTTTGGGGGAAAAAAAAAAAGTGTTAGTAAGTTTTCTATCTAGATCTAACTCATTCACGTATTTAAAGGACTCTACCTTCTTCCAAATAACAAAAAATGTCTCTAAACCAAGGCAGATTATTATTTGGAACTGGCATAGTAAAATAAAGGATCACAGTATACAGAGCTTAAAATCCTGTACCAGGAAAGAGCAACAAGTGGTTTACAAGGGGATCATTTATGTATATTATCTAATTTTTAAAAACAGAGATAAAAAATATCAGTTGCATAGGGATTTAAATATAAGGCCAAGCAGGAGAGTAAAGTAAAATAGAGATCATAAGAAGGGCACTATGGTGTCAAAACATAGTATTTCCATTTGAATTAATGTCTAATTCAAAATCACAGTATTTTGCTAGTACTACAAACAGTGAATGTCAAACTGTCCCGTTAATCTTGAACTGAAAACTGACATTAGAACTTCTAAATAGTACAAAACTAAAGCTCATTGTCTAAACCTGATCAGTGTATTAGCACAATAGTGCTTGGTACGTACCTGATTTATATACTCTACCTTCTGTAAATAATATAAAGGTTATTTCTTGTTAATAAGTGTGAGATCACAATATTACTGCATGCCATCAGTGGTTTGCAGGCTTACTTGATATTTAATTATTCAGTCTTTAAAAGTGTAAGATCCCACCCTGCAGAATCTTCACCCATTGAACACAGAACACTGTCATTAATAAAATACAATAGAAGTTCCACCACTAACAACTAACATATAAGCCAGGATTGTAAAGGTCTAAACCCAGTACAGTTCATTATTATTAACTCACAGCAATTTTTGTTAGGAAGGTAACCTGTAGACTTCCAAATGATCTTGTGTGTATTAAATATAAACAAGTATGTAACTAACGGTCGTCCTTGGCATTTCAAGTAGATTATTCAATTGTGAAAGTATTTCCGGAAAAATCAATTTTAAGTTGTTAAAATGAAGTTCAAATATTAATTTCTGTATCTACATGTAGCTTAATTAACCTAAAATTGTAAGGAAGAGTAGTGTAAGGGAAAAAAAAATTCTCCAGATGAATTAGGCATTAAGGTACACTAACTGGGAATACCTGAACTGAGTTGTAACTGAAAAAGTGCATAAACATAGTAATACTACAAATGTGTTAACTACAGAACAAAAGGTTTTCTGAAAGCTAAGCGAGACTATTTTACAGGTTATTTACAGTTTGCAATTTTTCCAGAGACCACAGAGCCAATTTATGATCTTAAAATTCCTTTGATATATTCAAAGTGTCTTTTGGCTTCCATTCTATTCAGTCAAGAACCTATTCACACACCGGTGAATCAGGTATTGTACAGTCGAACAACTCTGCCATTGTGGTTCTGTATTTCTTCAAAATTCACTCCTTTCTGTTCTTTGAAGAAAAAGCAGTGTTTTCATTTCACACTCTTTGTAGGCGTTTCAGATTCTGTAGACTGTCTCCCATCAGTCCATGCCTCTCGTGTGCTCTTCAGTGCTAGTGTTTTCTGCTGGTCGACCACAACATAATCAACTCTCTCATCTGCCACGCTGCTGCCTGAACCACTACTCTTTTTCTAGGAAAGGAAACGGAGAGTGAAAAACATATGTTAAAATGAATTAACAAAAAAGTAAGTAGACGTCCCAAACAGTTATAGAACAAGCACAGGCTTCTCTGAAAGGTCCAACACAGACTCTCCGATCAACCATTTGGCAAACTAGTTAAGATGATCTTGCTGGCGGCTCCCTCTTTCCCAGCAACTACTTGTGCAGAAATTTTAAACTCTTGATGGCAGAAATGCAAGAGTTGAAGATCTGCTTACCTTACGAGGTGGGGTAGATTTTCCTGAATCTAGGTCCAGATCTAAATATTCTACTTGTTTATCTCCTTTAGGTTTTACCATAGGGCTGCTTCCTCCATCAAGACTGTTGCTTCCAAACAAATTCTGAAATTATAATGTAAATAGCTTCAGCTACAAACATACACGCTAATGGTCCACATTATCAAATGCGCTTATTATAAACTGCCAAAATTTTAAAGGTTAAAGAACTGACTGAGAATGCAAAAAAACATGCAGAGTTTATTGACATTGTATAACAATGGAATGTATTCTAAGTCAAAACGGGGACAGTCAAAAGCCAACAGGGAAGAAAAACCCCAAAACCAACCCCCCAAATTTAAGGTTGCCACCAAACCAATCTGTACCTTCCATCTAAAGTCCCTTTCATATCATGAGATAAGAATGGAGTGTTGTTTGTTCTTTTTAAATGAAGTCGCTGCATCTCAAATTTTGCATTACTTAATTACAAGTTTTTTATTTCCTTATATTGCTGTTAAATTACAAGAATTTCAGCCTTACAATAGTGGCAAAACTTCAAATGAAACTTTCACATTTCATTCAAAAGCCATCATGGTTAAGCTGAAAATCAAGAACTATTATTCAATTGATAATTCCACAAGATTAAAACTTCGGAAAATTTGTGTAGGGCTGCCTGAACTGAAGTTGCATTGTATACACCTAAATTGCAATTAGCCCAGACTTTTACAACCTCACCTCCTCTGTCCTCTCCCAGCCTGATCCCTCCCTCTTAACAGGTGTTATAGGAACAGTACAATAGAAGGACTCTTCTCTAAAAGATAAAGAAAAAAAAGGAAGACAGAGGGCAGCAGTCAGCAAAAAATGAAGAGGAAGGCAGAAGGAAAGACAGAAGGGTAAGGCTGACAGCAACTTGAAAGAAAAAGCAGAAAATTGCTGATTTTATTAAATAAACCAGAAGTATGACATGTCCAAACAAGACGCTTCAAAGCTGATGACAGAAAAAGATGAAAAAGTATGGACTCCTTTCTAAGACGCAGTTGGAACAAATAAAAATTTCCAAA
Source organism: Phaethon lepturus (assembly GCF_000687285.1). Lineage (NCBI taxonomy): Eukaryota > Metazoa > Chordata > Aves > Phaethontiformes > Phaethontidae > Phaethon > Phaethon lepturus. The sequence continues at coordinate 75,913 of NW_010560987.1, read as the reverse complement.
ACGTCTATGTAATTGGCACATTTTAGAACAAAGGCCTTGAGATATCTGGAAATGTTCAGGTTCTCTAGGAAATAAAATATTTTAGGGGTTAAAGCTTAATGGGCTTGGCGGTTTGAATTGAAGTTATCCATTATACCTGTATCGTCCATCTTATTTAAGATTAAGTGGTAACAAGGACAAACACAAACTGAGACAAAGTTCATTTTTGTTGGCCAAATTCTCTAAAAGAAATTTCTGCACATAACATACAAAAATCAGGTTCTGTATCAACGTTTCCGGCATAAATGAAAAAAGCTATTACTCTTCAAACAAAAAAAAAAAATCTGTTACTTCAAACGAACTAGACAGGCAGCACATATGCATTAGAAAACAGAAACTTTAAATATACGTAAATGAAAATGAAAGGAAATCTGCAGAACAACCTTAAAGAATGAACGGTGCAAGCAAACAGAAGATACTAACGACGGGCCGTCTGAGCTGCGGTATTAATTATACCGTCTTGGCACTGAAGTTAAACCCCCGAATCGGGATCGTTAGGATCAAGTAAAATCCCCAATTTGAACTGCGATTCTGCTGCAGGGAGAACCGTGGGCGTAGGCGATTCTAAACCTGTGTGTAGAATGGGATGTTTCTTGCATCTGTAAAATGGGACGTTACTGATTACTTACCAATGCCTCTTGCAAGAGAGGGGCTAAGTTTTTACGTCATCAGCTCCCCACTGCTGAAGCGCGCTTCACCTGGGAAGCTGGCGACCGGCACTGCTGGCCGGTCAGGCGCCCGGCAAGGCACGGGCCAGGACGCTCCGCAGGCTCATGAGCTCACACCGAGTCAGAGCTGCCGCAGAGAAGTCAGGAGGAGAGGCTCGCTCGGGGGGACCTAAGAGGCGGTATCCAGAGGCAGCAATGGCGAGCCGCAGGAGAGGGAGACTGGGGGAGGCTGGGGAGGGTATCCAGAGCAGCAGGGGATGGGGAAGCAAGCAGCACGGCGAGAGGAGAGTCGAGGGTGTAGCAAAACGGGCTAGCACATGCCGTGTAAGAAGGCAGACAAACAAACAGAACGGAAACGGTGCTAGACAGGCCCTCCCCAAAGAAGGTCTTTCATAACGCTTTCAGGATGAAAAATGCTGCTGTGACTCCCTACTAAGAACCCAAGCCGTACAGGTGTGGTGAATGCGTCGAACTATCCTGAACAAAAAGCTGAGCTCCAAATACAGGTTTTCCTCCAGTGCTTTAGGCGTATTCTGGACCACATTTTAGTCTAGGTCTAGATCTACTGCTACTCTCTTACTATAACCTACTATTTCTGGTTCTTCTTTTTTTTCTCTCTCCTTCCCCCGCCAACCAAACAAAAACCACAGCACGCATCATTAACTTTTCCTAACTAGCTCTTCACTTACTGCACTGCAAGCTGAATAGCTGAAGCTTTATTATCTGAGAAAATTCTCCCCCAAAGGGGGAAAAATACAGATACTCAATACACAAAGACCGCTTCTACCCTCTTTTTTGAAAGAAGCCTAATAAAAGTACACATAGCTCAGTTTTTATAGACATAAACAACAAATGTCAATCCTTTTTTTCCCCCCTGTTCCTTCCACATTTCTTGGAAGACGTCCTTTTAATAAGAGGTGCTAAGACAGCTTATTTCCCTTGACGTCATAATACTGAGCTGGTGCATAGCCCAGGACAAGCAATTACAGAGAGGAGACAGTTTCTAGGGAAGAGGATAAAAAAAAAAGGAATGTATTGAATTGTTTTGTACAATAGATATGTATACTAACCATTCCTGTTATATAGTCTATACTATTATGGTCTTAACTTCTGCAGTGAAATCCTACCAAAATTACAGTATTTCTATGGAGATCTTTTAATTATTATTTTGCTCTAGAAGCGTAAAGGCAGTGATGTTGAGTGGAAGGATCTGCGTTTGCATGATTTAAAAGTAAGGACTGCACAGGAAGAGAGTAGTTAAGACGTAGATTTTACATACTGGGTCTTCAGTGGATTGATTTGGATTCATGGATACATAATTCTCTTCACTGTCGTGCGAGTCACTGCTGGAAGTTGTGCTATGAACTGAATCCGGTCTGGGAGACATGGGGAACCTGGAGGAGCTAATTACCAGGAATTATTTTACAAACAATACATCTCGAATATCTTAAACCTCCTGGTAAACAACAAAAATAAGCATATTAGAGCTGAAATTTTCATTCAAGTCTACTAGTGTGTCACATTTTTTGATTATACACGGTCTCTTATATTTAATGTTACAAAATAGAAATTCATATGCACACATTTTGTTCCAATGTACATGAGCATATATGCATACACATACACATATACACACACACTTCCGAGGGAAACCTCAATTTGTATTACACAGGCTAAAAACGTAATACAGATGTACACACATTTATTAACACTCTAGTCAATGAAAACAATTAATCTGAATGAGGGAAAGCTAAGAAACTTACTCTCGTGCAAAGCTTCTGGTGATAGGAGATCTAACTGGGGCTTGTAATTCTTCCCATTCAGGCAGAGGCTTTATTTCTAGCGGAGCTGGTTTTGCTGTATGAGAAACAGACAATCTTAAAGCACAGAACATTCCTAAACAAACATAAATTTAATAGCTTTTCAAAGCCTAAATAAAAAAAAAAATTACAATTCTTAAAATAGTAAATACTAGTTAGGAAAAGGAAACACTGTTCAGTTACCAGAAAGCCATGATATATTATCTTATCTTTTTAATTTTTCCATGTACTGAAAAGCAACATCAATTAGAAAAAAAACCCCCACAATTTAAGAATTTTGCAAGATACACTTCTATGGAGTAATTCTGTTTTGAAAAGAGACTCTGAAAATGGCAGCACCATGTTCCCTCTTTACCCTGCCACGATGACTTGATGAATTGACGAGCCCAGGTCAGGGTGGATGGACTGCTTCAGCAGAGCCAACTCGGGGTACTTGACTCTTGGACAATTATTATTATGCAAACTCTGCCCTGGCTGCACACATGTGCCCTTATTGATGAGGTTTCACAGCTCAAAGCGTGGGCAGAATCTGCAGCTAAGACTAAGTTTGCAAAAGTGAGAGATGAGCCAACACCCAGCTTCAGTTCCAAGAGGTGCTTGGCTTGCTCCAGTGCTTAGCGATCAGACCAGCAGAGCAGTGGCTTGTTTGTGCCATTAATGACAGCTAACATTCTTCTAGAAAAGGTGCCATTTTAAAATTCCATTTTCAGAACAGAACCACAAATAGAGTATTAGTGAGAAACTATTTGTCCCTCCCTCCACTTTGTGTGTTTCATCCCTCTTAAACATTAGGGGGCGGGAAAAATTCTAAAAGGACTTGTGGAAAGGTTAAAAAAAAAAAAAAAAAAAAAATTAACACAGTCAAACTGCCGTCACAGTTTGAATCTCAACTTCATCCTTCCTAAAATTGTTTTTAGAAAATAAAATGCAATGTCATTATAGTAACACCCCTTCCTCTCCTCACCCCCCACATCAGTTTGCTGCCTATTAGCACATTTACCGAGATCAAATGTCAGGCATGTAGCACTAGTTCATGTGGGGTAAGAGCTGTCATAAGTGACCACATGAGGAACTGACAGAAATCAGTTGCTTAATCAGTGTGGTTGTCTCTCAAGGAAAAAGCAGAACTGTACTCATCATACTTTCATTAGACTCACTCTGCAGATTGAGTTTACTGAAGAGTCTGCTATCAGATAGTAAACATAAGGACTCCTGATTCAAATTTTCTGGATCACTACCAGCCTTTAGCATCCCAAAGAGTTTTCTCCTCTTCTCTGCTAAGAAGTCATAATTACGCACTCAAAGCATATCAAGCCTACTCCAGTAATTCTGCCACTTTCACTCACTCGCTCACAAAAAGCCGTCACCACAGACTCAGAAGACAAACTAGGGCTCATCTAGCTCAACATGTAAGGTATCATATGAGAGAAGAGTGGCAGAACTGAAACTTGACGTAGGCGAGATGATACTAAAGCATGAGTGACACAAAAATGATCAGCTTGGCTCAAGTCCTCTGTAAAGGCCTGAGACTACACGGCAGGTATGATCGGTGGGCAAGGGCCTGCTCCAGCAGAGAGAAAGGACTTTGGCCAAAGCCCACTGAGAACAGCAGGCATCTTTCATCCAGTTGCAATGGGCTTTACCAACCAAAGGTAACGGTCAGTGACACTTCTGTGGGATATTTAACAGTATTTGTAATCTCCCGTACTTCCCATGCTATACCAACTCAGCACCTTCGGTAAAGCCCATCAGACTAATTGCAATGCTCATTAATATGCATAAATAAATCTCTGTACTAGTAAATGGTCAATATCTTGCCCTATCTCAGTGTTTAGCCAACAGCAGGAGACTCAAGTGAACTCTGATTTCGGGTTATTGCCCAACAAAAGTTATTTCCAGCAACTTACGAGTAAGTCATACATACTTGCTTCTAAATAAACAGACAAAAATAAATCCAAAATATGAACAGATAAAACTTAAGAAATCAGAACACCCATGTTAATGTCAAGGAAATGTTTCCATGCGCTGTTCAAGCCAGAAAGACTTTAATTCCTTATATAGGAAACTTTTTGCTTGGCAAGGAAAACGCATCCATGATCTTAAGATTATCATAAAAGTAAAAAGACTATACAAGAGTTAAAGTCATTCTAGAATAACAGTTTTCTTAATTTGTTTTACTTATTTTTATAAAGCTCCATATACATACAGTGCTAAAGTACATACCCTTTCTTCTTGTAGTAAAGTCACCTATGGTTTGTGAATCAGTTCGCTCTAAACCATGTGGTTTAGGTCTTAAAATTTTAGGACTTTGACCTAATTGGTAAAAAGAAGACTCTCTTAATAATATTCTATTTGTAACTGGAAAATGGAATTTTGTAAATAAACAGTACAACCCCCTGCAGAAAGATTAATGCCACAAGCATAAGCAAGCTGCTAAAGGAGAGTTTTACAGTCTAGCTAGGTCTCAGACTAAGGGCTTAAGCACCAAACCAGAAACAAAGAAAACACTGCATGCAAGTAATTTGTCGGAGGCAAGCAGAAAAGGTGTACAAAAAGGCTAAAAAGTGCATCAACAAATACTGTAACTGATCATTACTATTAAATGGTTTCAAGCTGCATTACATAAAAAATTCCATATTTGAGGAATATGTAGCATGACAGGGGAATAGTATTGTTTCAGATGCAAGTTGAGGTACCCTCAAATAAATTAAATCTTTTTTAGTCACAATATTACTTTGGAAATAGTGATACTCTTAGGAGGTCTCGTATCCACCGTGCATCTCCCACTTGAGAAGCCCCATGAAACTTTGCCCACGCTGTATGTTTTAAACTTGTTCCCCAGAGGTCTCTGTCTGTACCAAAACCACCTCTCCGACCTTGGAGACACAGGGGGACTTTCTTTCCAAGCTCCCAGCCTGCATACTCTCCCCCCACCATGGCACAACCCAACCTCCACCACAAATGACCCTGTCATAAAATGACATTCTCTAAACCTTTTAAAAATTGTATACACCTATACAGAAGTGCAGCAGACGCACTAATCGTCTCCCAGTATTTTGCTATCATACGCTATCATTCTATGATGTTATTAGCATAACAATCTCCTGTGTTATGCTATCACACAACATAACGCTTTAGCTGACTCTGGTAACACGGTGAAGAGTACAGACTAAGAGAACAGTAGAGTCAATAAGCTCCCTACAAGCAGTAATATAACCCCTCTCCCAACAAGAAAGTTCTTAGCCAACTTGACCAAACTCTGCAAGTGTTTTGGGTCACATTGTCTATTTTAAATAAATATGATCAATAATGCAGAATAACCCTAACCTTTCACGAAAGTCTATCTGACAAAGTGTTAATATTGGAAAAGGCAAGTGCCTTCAAGGGGTACACCAAAAAGCTATATGAAAGGTAAATCTTTACAATAAACCAAATTAAAAGTTTAAGTCCGATTATGTTAGAAAGTTGCCCTACAGCAGAAATTGGAAAAGGAGTGGTACAGACTCAGATGCGGGCTGGTACTATCAGCAATGAGTGAGAATGCTTTGTAAAAAAATAAACTTGGCAACAAACACAAGAAGTTTGCAAATCTCTACCCCAAGGGTTTTGCATATGAAGTGCTCTATTACTGTTATCACTGAAGTATTGGGAATAATCAAGTAGCAACAAGAAAGGTAAACAGAAAGGTTTTGTACTGTATCTTAACTTCTACACAGCACTTCTGAGAGACCATGCAGGTAAGACAAAATTTATTTATTTACTAGTAGTGCTGCATAGCAACTTCCTTAAAAAAAAAGGACATGAAATGATTTTCACACAGACAGTTCTTTTCCAGTTTCAAAGCCAGATGCTCCCTTAAATGGCTCGAAGTGCCGATGAAAAGCCCAAGCAGTTGGGCAATGCTGACCAAAGACCCAGATTGTGAAGTGGTACACAAAGCATTTCTTTAAATTATACTGTTGACTGGAGCTAAGTCAAAAGCATGACCCAACACGTTGGCATAGTTCATTCTGAGCTGATGCGATATTCTTAAGTATCTTGCCTACAACACTATGATAAAAACCTGCCTATATAAAAAGTCCAAGCTCTTAAAATCAATTGAACAAATGGAGAAGTTCAAATTCAAACACCTTTTATTACGAACAATTGATGATGCTTATCATTACCTAATCATATTAACTCTGTGTTCCACAGTTTTATAATCAGATTTAAAAGAAATTTGGCCCAATACAACTCAATTTAAAATGCCAATCAATGCACTGACATATGAGCACAGATTGTAAGTATAGTGAGAAATCTAGCAGAGGAAACAGAGTTAATAAATTTAACCAGTGTGTACTTTATAACCTCTCTGCTCTTGCAGCCAAACCTAGGCTGAAGTTCCTGAAACCCATAATACAGAAGATAAGCACAAGGAACTCAGGGCTATGACTCATTATTTCTACTTTTGTTAATGATGCTGACGTGGTCTCGTGCAGCTAGCCTTCCCGAGCTATGACTATTCCCATTTGTAAAACATGGATATTATGTAATAGCCTGCCTCATACTTAATTTAGCAGTTATAAACCATTCTGAAACTTTCAGAAGAGCTACATAAGTAAGTACAGGTCCCTACAATACTTCTCTTCTGCATCAGACAAGAACATACAAAATGTTCAGCATAAAATAAACCCACTGAGCTTTCATCTCTTGTTGCTGAAAGACTGTTCCACCTAAATAAATTTGGTGGCAAGACAGCTTGCTGCTACCAACCAGCCAGGATAATGCAATTCCTCTAGCTGAATATGTCACAGAGAATTAAAATGTTTGTGCAGGGTTTTTTTTTTTCCCCTCCTTACGAAACAAAAAAGCAAAAGGCCTAATCTCTGTTGAAGAGCTTATACTGTGCAACAGAGAAGACCTGACACCAGGCAAAGGAAAAGGGGAGGGGGGATGAAAATCACAAAACTGAGGCTACTTATTTGTGTCTGTAGTGCAAAATTCTTCCACCTGAGTTTTGTCATTGAAGAAGATAAAGCAACACAAACTAGGGCACAGAAAGCCCTTAAAAATACCCCTCACCCCTGCAAAAGACGTATTTTTAATCAATCCATCAGATTTGAAAAGTGCCACTCTTTATCTAAAAATTGGCAGTTCTGTCACTATCTTAAGCCAGATCTGTGAACAGAAATACATTATTTTTTAGCACTTTCTACCTTCGGTACTGTGGCTGAAAGTCCTGGTGCCGCTCCCACGTAACCTGGCTGATTTTCTCCGAGAGCACGACCTCGCCGCACACAACGCGGAGGAGAAAGTGCCTCACAGCCGTACAACAGGCCGCTCTCCGACACCCATTCTGTTCAGACATAATGACTAAAGGTAAGTGTCACAGGGCCCTTCTTCAGATCGGCTTCGTGAAGGTGGAAGGTCAGTCGGCCTCTATGGAGAGCCCGGCTCCGCACACCATTCCAACGCCAGCGACGCTGAGGAACACGTTTCCCGTGGTTTAGGCCCACAGGCCCAAATTTACCTCATCTGATGTTCTGGCACTCACATAAGACAACGCTTTTAACTTACACACCTATTCTGGGAAAGGTAAATCCGGGTAAAAATAATACAGGGTTTACATATTTTTATTTTTTTTTTAACTGAAAAGGAAATAAATTGTGTTGCGACACCACTGGATGCAAACATCCAGAAGGAAAAAAAAAAAAACAAACCCAAACAAACACACCAAGAAATAAATTATGGCGAGTGAAACCAACCAAACAAGACGTGAAAATTAGATGTTTTCATCGTTCAGTCAAGTCACCACCTGCGAAATGCAAAGCGCTACACCCAGGAGAGAGGAGCTCAGCTTCTGCACGTTCTATCAGGCGAATAATGGGCAAGGGCACTCGGAGCTGAAAAATCACTAATGAAGGCTATTTTTCTAACAAATGGCCGCTTGTGAAGACTGCCAAGCAGAACGAGCGACTGTGGCTCTCGCGTTCGAGCGCGCCCAGACGGCATGAATTTCTGCTCCTGGCATTCCGGTGTGTGTCAATGCTGCCTTTGTCTGGGAAGTCATCGGGAGAAGAGTCCATTTCACAGGAGAAGAGTCCATTTCACATGTTCGGTTTTGTATCAAGTAACAGCTTAAACTGAAAAACCTTTTGGGTTTTTTTTTTCCATCGGCTAATGTAGTCTCTCTTCCTGTTTTCCATAAAACACTTGGAATATAACGGGGCGGGGGGGGGAGAAGGGGTCCCACTGCGGCAAATTCCTGCATCAGAGTAGGTGGGTCCTAACATTTTTGGTTTTGAGGACGTAAGCCACTCGCTGAAGAGCCTCCTTGGTTTTCAGGGTATCGCCTTGAAGCACTAGAACTGAAGATTTCCGCTAAGAACGCTCTTTCCTGACTGCCTACTTGCTCCGTGGCTTGCTGGCAAGGGCTTTTACACCGGGGAACGGCAAACATCCTCACGGAAGAAGCCAACCCTCTGTTTAGATAACGGTTATTTAGGACTTAAAATTTTGAAGTCAGTCTACTAACCTGACATAAACTTTAAAGAAATGCGTGATCCGTTAACGTTTCCTGGCCAACAGGACTAATCCCTATGCGGCAAGGCGATCAGACGTAGGAACGCTACAGCAGCGCTTTGCTTGGAACAGGAGCGGGACCAGCCGCCCAAGTGCCCTGCATCCACAAAAGTCCTCTCGGAGAGAGGTAGCTAACAGCACTTTCCCATTCCTGTTAAAAAAATACGCATCTTTCCACTTTCTATCTGTAATCGGAGGAAACTGAAATTTGCACCAAGGTCCAAGAATTTCAGTACTCGGAACCACTGCAGATTTTTCCTTGAAAAACAAGGCTGAAGCTCACAGTCTTACTCCCCCACAGGGTTTATTATTTGGTTTTCAATTCTGCAGAATAACCTCCCCCTTTCCTTCTCTTCCTCGCCCCAGTCAACTCTGACTCCCGAGTACATGGTCTTCAGCACAGAGCTCTACAAATATCCTGAATTTGCTTTTTCATCTCTGTTTTTGTTAAGACTATTTCCTGCCAAGGTACTTCTAATTAGAAACATTTATTTAGTTATACAACATTCATATCCACTTCCATACTCGCATCCAGCAACAACTAGGAATATCAGTGATGTGCTCAGCTCTGGTCACTGGTACCACATGGATGGTGATAACTACAGTCTCTTCAGGACAGTAAAAACAATTAAATTCATTTATTCTTTCACTATTATTAAATGTAAAAAGTACTCATCTAGAGAGATGCTCTCCAGTTTTCTTAGGCATCTTTATCTTCTCAAAATAACTTCCCTCAGAGCACTGGTACTTTGAATGCTCCAGAAATTAAGAATGAATTGGAAAAAGTATCCGATTATAAAGAAGTCCAATTGCATCTGACAGCTAAGGTTCACTGGTATTCATAAAATATTTGCCAAATGCCATAAAAACTATTCAGAGAATACCAAAGCTATTAATCATCCAAATACTATTTGACTGCTCTAATTTGCAAGTAACTCTACGTGTCTGTATTTAAAAAGCCCCCAAAGCATGATGAACTAAAAGCATTCAATAACACAGACAGTGTTTTAAGAGCAAAGTACAGTGTTCTGGAGTGTTTATTGATTAGTATTTTAAAGCTGCACTAAGATTCATGAAGTCCAAGGGATACTACTCAAGATAGCGTTCACTTTTTTTTTTTTAAACAAAACACGAAAAAGTAAGTAGGGTTTAACCTGTTCACCGGAAAAATCAAGCCTAACATTAAGTTTATAAAAAAAGCCAATGGAATAGCATGAAAATATGTATATCAAAAAGCATGTTTGCTTAAAAAGGCAGTAAGCATACAGGGAAGAAAAGAAAAATCGTATGGAGGGGAGAAAAAATAAGGTATTATTACCCATGGTCTCTTGTTCCTGCTCTCCCTAGCATCTTTGGAGTTCAACACTACCACCTCTACCGCTAGTATCAGAGCAAGTCTTGCAGTTTGTTCTTCAGAACTCATGCGTCTAATTTTTTAAAAACCATTATGCCCGCTAAACCATAGCTTCCTTTGCAGCTGTGATGCAGCCATCCAAACAAAATCTTTACTTGAAATTATTTGTTGTTTCAAAGTTTTGTAAGATAAATCACCCCTGCAAGTTAAGGACTGGTGTATCGTAGCAAGGAGCTATATAAATTCATTTAAAGCTATTAAGTAAAAACTAGTCTTGTAGAAGTAATTTAGTACAGCCACGGAGGAAGTGTAATTTTCAACTAAAAGGAAGTCTTTGGAACTTGGCGGGGGGGGGAATATCAATAAATTTGTATTCAACCTGCTTTACGATTCTGAGGAAGCACAAAACATGCCTAAAAATCTTATTTTTTTTTAATTTCTAAGTGTAATGAACAGGGGGTGTAGCTTCCAAGAGTAAATGGAAGGATTAAACACATAGATTTCTTAAAAGCAAAACGAACAGTACTTCTCAGAAAAGTCATCATGAAAATTACCGTTTCTTTTTCAACAGATCTACAATTCAGTTCTCGCTGCTGATTAAAATCACCACTCACAGTATTTCAATGCTTACTTGTCCTAAAGCCTGAGAAAAAGAGTGATCCTTTATTTAAGAATATGCACGACAATCATGATGGCATAGAACGCTGCAATGTTGCCAACTTCTAATTATTATTATTTTTAAAGAAATGTCAGGGCCTGTTGTCATAAATGCCTTAACTGTTTATCTGAAGTTTTATTTCAGGATGGTGTGGTGCTCCTGCTACATCAGGATATGCAGTATGTTCACATTGTCCAACTCAGACACTCAAACATGTAAATATTTAACAAGGAAACTGTTCACTAGGCTATTTATAACTAACTTCATGGTTAATGAGGGTTCTTAATTTCCTTAACAACTACCTACTTTGCTCGGGATTTTTGCAGCATGATACTACACTACAACAACGGGTGATTAAGCCGGTCATCCAGAAGCATCACAGGGAGTCCTGTGGGGGCCAGAATGTGGCAGATGCTTCCTGCCACGTGAAAGCTCTGTACTCAATTACCTCTTCAAAGTGGGCCTATGCTCTTAAAGACAGAAAACTGGAATTTTCTGTGAAGTTCTTCTGTTTGGGAGATGCTCAGGAGTATGCTCATGGCAAAGATGCAGCCACATTTTGCTAAGCAAGCCACATGTTTGTGATTTAACCACACAAATTATGTCTTGTAACTTCTCAGATGCGAAAAATCTATAAGAAAAACCACCAGATAAAATTTTTAACGTTTTTAAAACAATCACAAGTCCCAACTCCATGAGATTTTTTTTCCTCCCCTCTCCCTTGGTTTCTTTTGTTTGTTTGTTTTCAAGATACAACTGGGTATTTTGTTGGCATGAAAAGAAATGTGTGCATCACTCACTGTCTCGGAAGCCTGGCTTACCACTTGCTGGACTGAAAATTACCAGGACCAAGCAGCAGTCTCTTTTAAAGGCAATCGTATGGACCCAAGTTGCAGGAAGCATCTCAGACTAAGTGCTGATATATTTTTTTGAAAGCTAAGCCTTTTGTAAAAAAATTAAAGGTGAAAATGCACCACACTAGCTATTGGCTATTTTTGCTAACAGCAAAATAATGTGTGCAATCCAACCCAAAACTAGGACTGAAAATCCTGTTTAAAATAATCTTGAATGCAATTAAACTCTAACAACATTTGGACAAATAGAATTGCTATTCAAGACAAATGGAGTAAAGTCCAGTACCATGTTTAGGGCTGGGAATCCCAAGGTCTTTACCGCCTCTGTCAGCAATCTGCCTAGTGATCCTGAGTGCATCGCTCTGTCACAGCTCCCCATGACCCTCAACTGCGCTAAACTGAACTCTCTCAGAAAGTGTTTTTAAGTACTATGGATCAAAAACATTACGATAATGGCAGTGTCACACTATTTTCAAATGAATGAGATTTAATTTTTGATTTTCATTCCATCATGGTCATGAACTGGTAATTCAGCCCTATGTCTGGGGTTCATATATTTCTTTTTAGAACCTTAAAAACCCTCGCTTTCGTACAGAGACATGCTGCCCCTCAGAAAAGAGAGGTTACCAAGTAGGGCATCAAACGGAGACTTTGAAGAACTAAATTCTGCCACCACCAATTCCATCATTGACTTAACTGTTTGATTCAGATATTGAAAAAATTACGTTTTGTCAGTTGAGATGGCAAGCACATATTTCTTAAGAGCTCTGAACTTTACAGATGAGATGTACACACGTATTAAACGTTCCATAGCTATGAGCAGTCCTCTGGACAGCTCCTAAACGAGTATTTAAAAAAAAAGTTAAAAAAAAAAAAAAGTCTTATTTTGTAGTTGTTTGGTCTTAAAGTCTTGCTTTGAGATCTCAAGCCCCCTCCCCTACCCCGGGAAATAAATCACGGGGCAGGAGTGGGTAATTATCATGCCCATCCCTCAAATGCTGCCTCCTGACCTATAAAATCCAATTCACACCCCACCCCTTTTATTTTCGACCTTTCCTTGATCTCTGGCTGACGTCGCGTTTGTACTGAAGATTAAGATCGTCTAGACTCGCAGACCTCTGTCAGGCCTTCACACCTTCCTGCGGGCTGCCGGCACAGCCACCCGGGACCTGCCTTGCCGCACAGAGCAGTTCCCTGTGGAGCAGCAAAACGTTCACTGCAGTCCTGCAAGCTGCCAGCAGGATGGAGATCATGGGACCCACTGCCTCCTATCACAACCCTTTTCAGATATTTTGAGGAGGCCCAGGGAAAGTACGAGGTGGAGAAGAAGAGAACCTGGCCGTTCTTTGCTGCCTTCGCTGTCCAGGGAGTCTTCACCTCACTGCACTTGGGCACCTTGAGTTCTACTCCTTCTTGGGTAAGTGGTATTTTGAGGAAGGAACGTGTGACTGTCAAAAAAACGTCACGTAACCGCTCTGTGGCAGAACCAGTCACAGTCTTTGGACAACTCAGAGAATAAGACCCAACTGCATGGATGGAAGCAGTATTTCTTCTGCTTGAAGCCTTTTGCTAGCAACAAAGCTTCCAAGTTAGCATCACGACTACATGCAACCGTGGCAAGCTAGAACAGCCAAAAAGCAGAAATACAAAATCAATATAGACAATGGTTCTTTATAATAAAAGAAACAGCACCCTGAAAAGAAAAATTAAAAGAGAGATTGTTTTTGTCATTCAATTACAGGTGAATGCAGAAAAGCACCTGGCCAAACGCTCTCTAAATTGTCCCAAGCAATATATCACTTACCTTTTGGTATGCTTCTCTAAAGAAATGGTAAAGAGCTTTGATTCAAGTTATTGGGGCAGGAAGCCAACACCATGTTTTGAAATTACTTTCAAGACTTCCAGAAAGTACCGGAAGCTCCCTACATTTACAGAAGCAGCTGTGAGCTAGAAAAATGGAACTACAGTGGAATGTAGTGTAATCTCAAGGCTACATATATTTTTATTTTTAAAAAATTTGCTGCTATTTTTTAACCCATTTTCTAAAACAAAGCTTTTCTGGAAACCAGTGGCAAGAGACAGAGGGTATCTCATAGCTCACCATGGCTCCTGGCCCGGGCTACTCCTACAGGTGGGAAGACTGAAAAGCCTCAGGCTGTCGCAGCAGGGGTGCACAAGTACCTCCTCTTCAGAACTGGCACATACTTTAGTGAATTTTAGACCTATTACCTACATTTAGTTTTCCCATGTTATTGATTTTTCCTAACTCAGCCTTCTGTCACAGTCACTACTTCTATATAACTGTACCTATTCTTAAAAATTTGGACTACCTTAACCATTTAATAAATTATGTAGAACGTCAGGTGCTTAGAATCATAGAATAGCTTGGGTCGGAAGGGACCTTTAAAGGTCACCTAGCCTGACCCCCCTGCACTGAGCTGGGACATCTTCAACGAGATCAGGTTGCTCAGAGCCCCGTCCAAGCTGACCTTACATCAGAGCTGGGAAGACATACAGATGACAGAAACTGCTGCTGACAGACAGATTGCCAGATCCTTGCTGCCTGACGCCTTGTTCTTCAAAGACAGCAGAACCAGAAGTAACCGAGTATGCGTTTCATCTCAGGTTTACAAAAGAGAAAGAGCAGAGGGGAGAGCAGGCTATACACAACGGAATGGCCACGGCCGTCACCGAGCCCTCCATCTCCTACCCTTGTCAGTACTGCCTGCAAGCAGTAAGTCCTTAAACCAAAGAAAAACGGGTGCTAAGCACATACGTTCGACAATAAAAAGCAGCGCGTTCTTTCTTTATGGGCGAGTTTGACTGCGTTATTTCTTCGTCGAATGCATTTTTAGCACACAAACTTCCCTGGCCCACGCAGCTAGTGCTAACGCTCACGTGAAAGGTGATGGCGGTATTTCTCAGTAGCAAGGATAGCTACCAAAAAGGAATCGCTACTTGGAGGCAGTGCAAACACCATTTTTGCAGCACTCCGTAGCCAATAAAAAAAGATACAGCAGCTTCTTCAGAACGTAAGATGGGCCCTCATATACCAGGAGGCCTTACCACCAACAGAGCTGGTCTCTGCAGTAATACTGTCTTTTAGGGAAGCAGCAGTGGTCTTCAACAGAAATTCTTTAACCAATGGCATATTTAAAAGAAAAAAAACAAAACAACGAACATTTAAAGAAGGGATACCCAGAAGGTAACTATCTTATGTACCATTTCCTCCTTTTCTCTGTCTGCCTAAGTTTTACTGAACATACTGGCCAACTTGATACTTTCTAGGCACTGATTTGTGGCAGAAGACCATCGTAGTACATTTATGTAAGCGGAAACAACCTGAAAATAAAAGTTGCTACAAAAACTTGAAAGCTGAAAAAGCAACACGGTAGAATATAAAGCACACACTCGGTTTAGTTAGGTAAGGGTGCACTACAACAAGAGTTTTATCCTATTTTAATTCAAAAGGAATTGCAGTTTTATTTTCCCAAAGGTATTTCTGGAAGGAGTTATTTGCATGGAGAACTCGACTAATGAAATGGGAATATATTACCAGCCTGATGTGTCATCATATCTGCTCTTTCACAACAATGGAAGATTTGCAGTAGTACACTTGATAAAATTTGAGTGAGCCAGTGTGTTTGTGTTACTAAGATAAACCCCTCGGGGATAAATCAGAATCATTACCATTCTTGGTAGCTCAAGCTCTTCACAAAGGTTTTTTCAGACACTAAGCATTTAGTATACAGTATTTACTTCTGGGGACAGTTTTACTTTAAAATTACTTTATCTTCTACATTATGTTAAAAAAACATATTATTTTTCAGTGATAACAGCTTCTAAAAGTCTACAGAAAAAAATTACAGCCAGTCACTCTATATTCATTTAAGAGGTATGTTAGTAGATGTAAAAAGCTTTTCCTTCACGTTAGCTAGGTCTTTCCAGCCGTAAAGCATTTGAGGACGGGAGCAAAGCAGGAGCCTTACACGCCACTTTGAGAATGCGAAACACTAATTCAGTTTCAAGAAGAGAGATGCTCCAGCAGACATCTGTGCAACTGCTTTGCACTGCCAACAGCAAAAGTGAGAGGCGTTCCAACACAGAAATTTACCACTTTTGAAGGTCAAACATTTTATCAAGTAAATACACAAACTGGCCAGCCAGCGAAAAAACTTTAAAGCAGTTCAGTGTTTATTTTGAGAATATTTTCCAATATCAACTTTCACCAATCTGTTACTGTCCGGTATTTCTTAAGAGCTATGCAAAACTACCGTCTGGTAACACAGAAACAATTAGACACAAGCAGAGAGCCAAGGTTTTGAAAAAGGCCATGCCTCCCTTTCTGAAGATGGACAGCCAGAATGAGACGTGGTACTTCCCATTTCACACTGAGATCACCTATATCATAATGATACTATCTACTTCACTGAATTACAGGCTGTTTTCACTTGGTGGTAAAAAGACTAATTTAAAGTTTTAGCTAGTGAATATTTTTGATCGTCGGAATACTTGCCATTTGCCTAAAGTCAAGTCAGCCATTCTCAATGTAAATACTAATTTTTTCAAGCACGTAATTTTAAAAATAGGATTTACTCAAATAGAAAACAGTGCAGACATTTGACTTAATGTTCTTTAGTTCCCACTTCTACAAGAAAGTTAGTTATCTTGCCTGAAAAACTGTGTAGGAGGGAAAGAAGTTCCTTAAGCATTGACCTGTATTTCTGATAGGCTGGCTGGTAAAACATTTTAGATTATCTGGAAAGTCTAAACTATTTATTAGTGATTCTCTATAGAAGTATCTCTTACAGATACATCACAACAGTATCTTCTTTGATTCTTAAGAACACCAGTCACCCAAATAACGCTTATTTTAAGGAATAGTAAACTCAGTATGCACCAGATTCAAGAGATTAATTTTTTAGAACAGCTCTGAAGGGGGCCTCTAAAATTTGGGGTTTTTTTTCAATTTTGTCATTGAAGTTGTTGCAGCTTCCTCAGACTCCTAACAGTCATCTTCCACACGTTTACCAGTTGAAAATATTTCCACATAAAGCAAAAGGAAAACTAGCTTTATGACTTTGTTGTAATCTGCCACATTCTGTAAAGGCAAGGAAATTTTCACCTACTACAGTTTACACAAATTTCAATATAAGCATGGCACCCAGCTCCTGTGATAAAGTAAACATATCTTAAGAGCTGGCTTGAATTAGCAGTTCCCTCCTCCCATCTGGATCCCAAGGAAAGTATATACGGTAACCTCACAGTCCACATGTTAAATATCTTCATGTGACTGCCCCACGTGGCCACTAACACTTAAGTATTAAGTAGCTCCAACATCAAGTGATTTTTCTTGTTTTTACAGACTGATATGAGGACTTAACATCACCTACTTAGTAGTAAACACTATTTCTTCTATCTAATTCTTCCTCCCTTTGAACACTTTGTGAGAATTATTCTATGCAAGAATTTGTAAGACCACTTCATATTTTGAATAGGACTCAAGAGCAGCACAATATACAACTCACTCTTGTTGTAGCAATTAATTTCTTCTGACAATGTTTACATCAAAAGCAGGTACCTAAAATAGTTACCGAAGTTATTTTTAACTTTGACTTCATCAACGAAAACGTGTACTGATTCTCTACCAAGCATTGTTATGGCTATAAATTTGTATTCTATCCAATGCCTTGTGTGTTCTTTCTCCATCACAAGTTGGCTAGCTGTCATCTATGTATAAGGACTAAAATTCACACTTCTGAGTATTGGCAATTCTGTGTCGTTTCTTTCATTAGTAACCACAGCAATAAAATTTAAACATACGCTTGTATTTGGCATTGTTATTGTGATATTTAAATACGGTTAAAAATAATCCTAGAATTCCTTTATGTTATGGCTATCTCATAGGATAAAAATTATTCTGTTAAAATTTCTAAACATACGATCATTTTCCACTAATCAGAAGTTGGGAGAGCTATGTTATTTGCTTAGATGATGAAAATCAACTTCTACTGGACATTTTCCTCACCTTTTCTGTCTGGTTTGAGGTTCCGATCCACTGGCGGTGGCTCACATTCTGCAACAGGTACTGACCGTCTGGGAGGGGTCTTTGGGCTGGACCTGAAACCCATGTGAGCAGGAGGAGGGACTTGCTTTCCAAATAACGGAAAATCAAACGTGCCTGGTGTCATTGGTACATAGTTTGTTTCCTGGATGGGTTCAGTGAAGCTGCTGGAATGCTGTCGTGGAGGAGAGTTGGGATTCATTGGGACATAATTTTCATCTAGTTCTTCACTTGAAACACTTCCCACTGTCAACATGCTTCTGTTTTTCTAGAATTAACATATATTTCCTTTAACAAAATAAGTTATGCAATCAGCTGTGAATCATATGAGTTTTTTAACCTAATCTACTCAGATTAATATATTCTACCAAAACTGAAAAATCACAAACACCGTACAGCTTGCTTTTTCGCACGGGAACAAAGAGCATTCAAGTACTGTCACTCTCGCCTCTCATCAGATCAAGTCATACTTACAAAGTGGTTATGGAAGCCCTCCAATGAATTAGATCTGTCATTCGGAAACGTTCGTGGAATATCATAACAGTCTTGAGAACTAATTTCTAAAGAAACAAGAAGAGAAAGTGGCTATTTATCATCCCTGTTCCTGTCACTTGGCACCAGGCATCCAGAGTCTGTTGTTATTTACTGTCTGCTTCTGAGAGCATACAAACACACCTCCTGAAGCTGTGGTCCATACTTGAGAGGACTGTGTTCACAAACAAACTTAGCACTCATCAGTCAAAACGTGAAGCTCGCATAGCGGCATTTTTCCATGGCAAGAAAAGAAAAAGTAATTTTTCCTTTCAAAGAAGCAGCCAAGCCCTCCTTTCAAATAGGCAGGTGTAAGACTTTGGTTAAGAGTGGGTTTTGAGATACTGGGCCCTCACGAAAAACCTGCTCTAAAACAAACAAACAGCAGATGTAATTTAGGGTCCGGAGAAAGGTTTTCTGACTGAACGCCCTTCCCTTGGAAAGTGCTGACTCAACAGGATTCCATCTCTCGCAGGAACAGGTGAATCCCTGCTCTCAGCTCCCCAGCGTGGTCTCCAGGAGCTTTCAGTGTGAACGAACTGCTACAGAACAGATCTCTCCATTTTCAAGGTCCTGGCTCTCGGCAGTCCACATGAGGAAGGTCCTTAGCTGGTGGACAAAGGTGTTTGTGAGACATCTGGCTCCCGGGTCCCAGGTCCTGCTCACCCTTGCAGGTGACAGGCTGCCTTACCCTGCAAGAGGCATGCCCCTCCTCCTGATGCCAAGACAGAAAGTGTGGGCAATCTCTGGGTTTTATCC
Source organism: Phaethon lepturus (assembly GCF_000687285.1). Taxonomy (NCBI): domain Eukaryota; kingdom Metazoa; phylum Chordata; class Aves; order Phaethontiformes; family Phaethontidae; genus Phaethon; species Phaethon lepturus. Next base: position 56,605 of record NW_010560987.1, on the reverse strand, counting down.
CCTCTTGGCCCTGAAAAAAAAGCTCTCAAGTTTTTTGGAGATTTCCACCTCAGAGGGAAAATAAACACTTCTGCTATGAAGCACCAAATAAAAACCGTATTTTCAGAAAGGTTACTTTTCCTGAGGCTCACAATCTCAGCTTTGGTGTAGGAGTGCTCACTTATCAACTTGGCAAAATGAGAGAAGCAAAGCAAAGCAGAGTCTTTCAGGGTGTTACTTTGCCATTTTAAAACACTGACAACCACCAATATTACTACACTTAGCCTACAAAATGAATGACAAACAGGGCAATACTAGCTGAGCACCTGTATGATCACATCCATTCTGCATATCGCGTCTTCTAAAAGCCCCGTCCCCATCCCCTTCCTCATTTCAGCCTCCCATCCCGTACCTAGCACGACTCAAACATTTCTCCTTTAAAATCCCCTCCAACATTAGCATCGACTCTAACCAGTTTAAAATTTCACTTTAAAAAGAACACTGTAATGTTCACCTGCCTCAGGAACCTGAAAAAACCAAAACTCTTAGCCCGAGAGTGGTTAACAAGACTAGAACAACTGCTCTCTGTAACAATAAATATTAGCTTCCCAACCTCTGCCCCTCGCTGCATTTTTCAAGTTTAAATCTGGGAGAATATGAACAGGAACAAAAAAAACAGGCAGAAAAAAAACCCAAGAAACACCAGAATTTTTAAGTAAAAGTAGCTCCACCAGGTTTGCTAGGACCTGAAATACACCCAGCTGCTAAAGGAAAAACAGTCAAAAAATGCACTAGCACATCTGGAATACCAACATTTAGGTGCCTATGAGGAACAACTTTAACCTTACTTAAAAACTGCAGTATGCCATGTCTATCACAAGGAGAGAAATAAAGGTTGGTGGCAAGTCACCAGATCAGGGTTGATCTGAAAGCTCTGGGTATACTCCAAGGCCCACTGACCTTCATGAAACACTTTCAGCTTCTGCAGATTTGGACCACTGTAGGCTAACCTTACTTGGGTCATTCTGAGAGACTGGTACCAGCAGTACTGAACTCAGCTATATGAGCTGATTAGCAAAAAAACCCAGACGACTAGTTCTTCACTGCTGTTTTCTAAAGACAAGTTAACACCATAAATGTGTCTAGGTCTTCAAATATTTTTAGCTAAGACTGGATGCCAACAGCGCAATATCCATCCCTTATCAATGTTCCGTGCGTTGCTGTCTTGATGGTTTCCTTTAATAGTCTTCTCTTTTTCCTTTTTCTTACGCATTTCAAGCACCGCGACCACAAACTGCTTTGTGAAGGGCTACACACCTGTTTTTTAAAGGCTAAAAACACCCCTCATATTATCCAGCCCATTCGTACCATTCACATCGCATCATTCCCCGCAAGATGACATCACTCAACATAAACATTTTGGAAGGGCAGGAGAAAAGATGGAATACTGACCTTTACGAAAGATATTCAAATCTACAGTGGAAATGGTGTTACTGCGCGAGGGCGGCATTCCCGCTGTAGGGATGCAGTAACTACTATCAGTGTCTGAAGCAGCGCGACTAATGCTACATGTTTCCACGGGAGATCGATCTGCAGCGTGGTGAGGTTTTGGTGGCCGAGGCGGAGGAATATCTGGAATAGTCTCCAGTTTTGAAGTCTGAGACAACGTTCCCTCCGGAAAAGTTCGTGGAATCTGGTAAGTACCTCCAGGCGTGGGGGGAATGTCATAGCTAATGGAGATGTGTCTCATCTGTGCATCTAAGGAAGATGTTGCTGACGGGGTGTTGAAAACATGTTGCTCTCCTTCTGCGTCAGTCCCAGATGGAGACGCTGCCTTCGGTAAAACATCCTGTGAGTAACTCCTGGGCAGGTTGTAAAGGCTGCAGTCTGCCACTGTCAGTCCAGTACGAGAAGGCGGGGAGTCATAGACACTTTGCTGCTGAAAAAAGCCATTCACAGCATGCTTGCTCGTTGATGGAGCGGGATTTTTGTGGGAGGGCACGTTATCATTGCAGTCTGTTTCAGAAGAGCTGGATTTTGCTGAGTCAGCGTGAGATCTACACATAAGATTGTAAGATTGAAATGCTAATGAACAGACAAAGAAAAACAAACATTGCAAATAATAAACACACCATTTAAAGTGTAAACAACTAAAAGTCTATCAGTCTCTTCCAATTAATTTTTTTTTTTTTTGTGAAGTGCAGGAACTCAATTATTAAACGAATAGTAGTACTTACAAATGATCCTAAGTAACGACATACATACAAATCCATGCATGTGAGACAGGTAACACAAGTGTGGAGCTTTAGCAGCAGCTAAACAACAAGTTGATGTTTCATGAAGCAAGTGATTTCCAGGACACCAATTTGGAGCAGGGTTCGCTTGAGGGCTGGGGGATTTTTTAAAATTTTTTTTTTTTTTTTAAATCAACGCTGCAAACTAGCAGTACTTTAATGGCACTGTTAAAGGTAAAAATAATACACTCAATCCTTGGGTTTACAGTACTTTTTAGTTCCAACCAGTATGAAGAAAATGTTAAAGGAAAAAATACGACTGCTTGTAACACCCGAAAGTACATGCCTAAAGTTATATGGTCAGCAGATGAAACCGGTTCGAAATACATAAAGGAGAGAGAAATAATGGCTAAGAACAGAAATAGGAGAAAGATAGCATGCTCTTCGGGGGGAAAAAAAACAACCATAGGATGTATGTGCTGTAGAGTGCTTTTGTCCTGAATGCAAGTTAAGGCAGTGTTAGATAAAACTGCACAGTGGTTTACCTTTGATTTCTTTGGAAATTCCATCTTTTTTTAAGAATAGCACTCATTAATGCTACCAGTAAACTTATATGAAAAGTAAACACGCTGCAATCTTTTTTTTTTTTTTTTTTTTTTAACATTCCCAGTTACCTTGCTCCAGGCAGAGAAATTCTGTTACCAATCTGACTCCTTGCTTAAATGAAAGTCAAGCCAGTGGCAAAATACTAACACAGGTGGAGTTAATGCAGCCCATACGCTTTTTGATCAATCATACCATTATATATTTCTGATTTTCATTGCCACAGTACCATACCATTGTGTTAATTCATACACACATATGCAAATATTTCAGCATGCATGTGTATCAATGAATAGCTGCTGTACTACTCTTACTAAGCTCTATGAAGCAACTGGACCATGCAGTCCACAAAACTTCTGAGGAATAAAATACACAAAAATCAACAGCATGACTACCACAGGAAGTATTTTTCCCACTTATTTTAAGAGGTTCTATAGCTCAAAATGATCACAACCAGAATTTATTATTCGAATCTCAATTTATCGATAAGATCGCACAAAACTTTCTTTCTTAAGGGACAGCTGGATTTCTCTCCTGGGGTTCTGGTAACCTGAGGAGAAAGGAATCCAGTTTAGCTATTCATTTAGGTTTCCTCTGCAGTCATTGGAGTAATGGAGACTGTGTGAAACACAATCTGTTCTTATTAGATATCCATCTAAACCTGATGAATCACTCCCAAAGAGCCTCCCTGCCAGCTATCAAGGGAACCGATGTGATTAGCTTAGACTGGACATCTGCAGTCAAGAAAAATATCATTCCCCTAACCATCGGGTTTTTGTGCTGTTTAATAGCAGAGGTAAAATCTTCCATCGTCTGAGCAGCTTATGAGAGTTATCCTCCAGCTTTAATTGTACCGCCTTTTTCTGTTACCTTGTTCTTAGTTTTTTGGTGTGGCTTTTCCTCCTTAGAAAAAGTACACTAATTTTACTCTGGTTACTATTTGAAACATAGATTTAAGTTCTGTCTCACTGGTTGGAATGGGTTTCTAGGTGACTCTGAACATTAATCTGTATTTAGGTTAATAGATCCAAAAAAAAGAAGAGAATGTTCTCTGTAAGTATTTATCCTTGGCACAACCAAGGAAGTGAAACTTCCTATATACCTTACGATGCTGACCGTCAAAAACATACCTCGTTTGCTAACAGTTTACTTTGCTGCAGATTCACTCATGAACCACTGGAAGTTTAAGACACTTGCAAAAAATAGACCACGTAGGACTGAAGGAACTACGGGAGGTTACAGAGTGCATAGCAAATTGTGAACATACTGTGATTAGTAACACTCCGAGCTTAGCCCCTGCTGCAGCCCTTGCTCTTTACTCGAAGGATTCGTTCAGGAGTTCCTCACTTTCTAGACGTACTCGTCTAGTTCTGTGGTATTCATTCAGACCAACGTTCCAGCTAAAGTCACGTGAGTTTTACATGAGCAAGCATGGCAAGGACTGTGATCTGTATTTTATATGCTGTAAAAATAAAGTGGGCAGTCTAGAGAAGCTGGACACTGACAAACAATTGTAGAACCAAAATTATTAGTTCCAGTTTGCTAGGTTGTATTTTAAAACGAAAAAATTTCCAAAACTCCAGAAATAAAATATAAACACTACGCTTATCTTACAAAAACATGCAGGAGTATATAACCAAAGCCCAAAATGCAACAGCAGCACATGTATGATGCCAGTGCTTAAGGATTACCCATCATATGTAAGCAACAAATGTTACAATTTTTAAATTTAGGAGTTTTTCTGGGTCTAAGTGAATGCTGCTGCTTCTTTCTTGACCACAAGCACCTACGAAGACAGAAGACTTTCCAAAACCATGACACACGAGGCAGCCAGGCCTGTCATTTGTTTAGCTGATGGCAAAGACTTACATTTTACGTTAGAGGAGAGTGTTTCTGATTTACTTCGTATTTTTAAAAATAAACTTTTGGAATCAACTGCTTAGTCTATTGAAATAGTTTTCAAAATATGAATGGGTTGTAACCAATCTGATTTTGCAAGACCAAAAGTTTGAAGACAGTCTGAAACATGCGCCAAGACAGCATTTTATGCCAAAATTAAGACAGGGAATTCAGCTTCTGAAGTTTAGCTAGTTTTCAGAAGTCAGTATTAACCACTTATCAGGATAAGAACACTACGTACCATTTTGAAAATCCACAATGCATAGTTGATACATGTTATCTTGAGGAAATTTTGGTTAAGGCTAGAGTCCAGGACAGACTTTACTCCTGTTTTTTTGTTGTTTTGGTTTTTTTTTTAAAGGATTTCATATGTAGGATGATTGGTGACTTCTACACTTAAATTTACCTGAAAATGTTAATTTTTCCCCATGCACTTTAGAACAGCTCAACAAAAAAAATCAATTGGCTTAAATAGTCCTTTAACAATTGGTTATTAAGGTAAGTATTAATGCTTTTTTATGCCTTGGTTTAAAATAATGGCCAAGTTGGATATAATACAATGAGAACTCCTCACTCTATTTACAAGCAGAGGATGACTGTGACATGAATTCGGTGTTATCACACGCAGGCATCACATATCTGCAAATTATGCTAACTGGCCAAACCATTCCTTGCTCAGTGCTAGGACTGGACACCTCCTTCCGCGTATCAAGAAGAGAGAACTGTACAGCCTGCTGATCTACAAGCACTGGGCATTGAAGGGGCACAGAGAAGAGGTGGGGTGCTGAGGTGGGAGGACCGAATAAAAAGCCCGCCTCCACGTGCTAAAAACTACTTGTTGACAGAGATCCAGGAAAAAAAAATTTTTAGAAGTGTTTTAATCTTGAGGGGTAATCATCCCATTTTTTAATATGCTGTATTCAGGCTCGACCACGCATCCTTTTGAGCTGATTCTTTTCCCATCTGCAGGAATCGATATGACCAATTAAGCAGAATACTAGGAACAAAGTGGCAACAAAAAACTGCTCTTGCGTTGCAGCAATCTGGGGCAGATTAGCCTAGTAAAGCATAGTAAAAATGTGGATGGATAGATAGATAAATAAATAAATAAACAAACCAACCAGCTCTATTTCCAGAAAATGGAAGCCAAAATGACATCGTTTTTCTGTTAAAACTCACAGAACACCATGCAATACGCATCTCAAACAAACAGTATTTTCAGGCAAGTTAATGGCTCTGTCATTAATTTCTCACACGCGTTCCAAGAATGGCTACTCTTCACTCACTGCAGTGGAATCTTTTTACTTTCAAAATCTTCTAATAGCAGGTATTCCTGCCCTTCTTCCGAGAGAAAGGGTGACCCTTGGCTGGTTCATAAACATAGGAAAGATGAGGAAGACAGCGTTTAGTATTTCAATATACCTCTCAAATGAGCCAGAACAATAAGGGTTTTGGAAACAGTCTTTGGCTGCATTTTTTGATTTAGGATCCAAATACGAAACTTGAAATCTCACTAAATGCTACAGTCAAAGAATGCTCTTTCTCAAGTCAACAGTAATCAGAGCACACAACTATTTTAGACAAAATACAGCATGATTATTACAGCTGCAAGTGCTGGGTCCAACATATTCTCACAACAGTGCATGGTGCATTGCATGACACAGTAATGAAGATTTCAAAATTATCTGTTAGTTCTGAAACACCACAACCCTTAAAAATTTCAGAGAGGCAGCTTGGATACTTCCTCTATGTTTCACAGTTACCCGCGTCACCCGGAGAAGAACCCCAAAGCCTTGAAATAAAATTCTGCGGTTCCCAGATTATCTCTAAAGTAAAATGCATGTAATTTAGAACAGAAAGTGTTCCCTCTGCATATCGGCAACTTTAAACTCTAAAGGGAAAACGTCCTAGAGACAAACCACTCAAGTAACAATACCTGCCTATTTAATTACATCTATTAAGCCTTGCGCTTTACATTAAGTAAAAAAGGTTGTATGAAATACACAGATAAATTGTTCCAAGTCTGGAAATTAATAGGGAAGTTATGTAGCCACTTCATTTTTTCTTCACCTGGATGTGGACTGCGGTAGTGCACAGAGTACCCTCTAACCGATCACCTTAGTAACACGCTATGCAGATACAGAAGACACTAGTTTCATAGGAAAAGGTCTCTATCCTCTATACTCTGGCCCAAATCCAGCAGAACACCTACTGTACCAGACAGGAAACATAAGCAGTCCTTTCAGGTGGAACTGAAACTCCAGCATAACTATTATTCTGAATTTTCAGTATTACAGCCTTCTAACAAAAGGACATAGTTATTTAGTGAATTTAGTTAAATACAATACACTAAGCCCATATAATTTCCAAGTAATCACAACGCCATGTTTCACCCTCTCCAAGTATTCCTATAAAAACATCATTTATTTAAGCCACCTCTATGCTCCCAAGCTCTACACTCTTCAGTTCCCTTAGCATTTTATCTCCATTGGGCCTTCTGCCTTCCCCAACACCCAAATACCTTCTCTGCTGTGTCACCAGTGTCTTCCTCAAGAAATTCTGCAGGCCATTCATGGACTCTATCCCTTGCTGCATTTTGTGCCCCCTTTTATTGGTCTCCTCAGGCTTTACTGCCTCTACTTAACCCACAGGTCACACTACTGTGGAAGTCAGGTCAGAAAGTCAACGGCACGTGCCAACCTTACCGTTCCTAAAAACACACTTCACCTGGCGTTGTTCGAGATCCACTCTGTGCCCACCCCTTGCAGAAGCGAACGGGCACTCACACACATTTCCGATGAGCCAGGGTGCTGGAACGAAAAGCCAAGGCTTCTCCGCCAAGCCGTTCTGGAAGCGATACCAAACTTTTGGATAGCTTTCGGCAGGCAGGGTGACACTGGGCACCGGCAGCTTCTAAACATCACTAAACACTGAAACCTTCAACGCTGAGAAAGCAGACACTGGGTTTCCCCTTCTCCTGCAGGAGGCTTTGGGGCACGTCTCACACCGCTCGTAACCTGCACATTCCACACTCTGGGGGAACTGCAGGCTCGTTCCTCCGTTTTATAAGAAAGACTGTAAAGGGTGGATACTTTTCTACCATGTAATCATCAGCAAACGGAGCAGGAAACTCCTCAGGCACAACACAGCGAGATAAAATGCCAAGGGAGCGGAGAGCACACGGCACAGGTAAAACTGGCACAGCATCAAGGTGCTGATGAAGAAGGCACCGCCACTAAAAGGTATGGCCCTAAGGGAGTATGTGAAATACTCGTGAAAACACTTTCAAAGGAAGCTTTCCTCAGCCCTCCATGTACTTGTCTGCAATCACAAAAAGAATATGATGTTTTGTTTATTTTTCTGGAAACACCCCAGCGGATTTTATTTTAAATTACTGCAGAAAAGAAGCTTGCCAGAGAAATTTATAAGATTCTCCCACAGAATACTCAAGGTTGGAAGGGACCTCTGGAGATTCTCTCGTCCAGCTCTTCCAATACCTCCAAGCAAAGCCAACTTCAAAGTCAGGTGAGGCTCCTTAGGAGCTTGCCCAGTCAAGTTCGTTTGTGGTTGTTGGTTTTTTGTTTTTTTTTTTTAAATCCTGGAGGACGGAGATTCCACTAAGTTCCTGGGCAGCCTGCTCCACGGATGGCCACTATGATGCATTCTGAAAAACCATAGTGATATTTCCCAGGTAGCTACCATAAATATCATACCCTCCTGTGCAAGAGGTGCTATACATCAATTTAAGTTAGAAGTAGCAGTTGGAGAAATAAATATACATTTAATTCAGTAGGCATTCTCAATTTTTTCCTTAAAATTTCCTATTGCACACTTCTGGAGAACTGACTGTGTGGGTACTCTTTATTCAGTAAGAAATAAGGCTTATTTGAGCTTGTTTTTAAATATCTGTTCTTTGGAAAAAGTTAAAATTCAGGATACAGAAACTGAGTGGCTTAAGTCTCCTGCATTCTTAGTTACCAAAAAATAATTATCTCTTCCTCTTGCTTGAGAGTCTGAACCATATCAGTAATAATAAACAAATACCCTTTGAGGATCGCTATATTCAGTGACATGGTAACCTGTCAGGTGATAGTAAATACCAGCATGTTTTACTGAATCCCTTCCATGAAAGCTTTAAGTGGCAAAACTGGGGCACCAAATATCAGAAGGGAGGAAGGTTAGATTTCTTCAGCTTTTCCTAGTCCAAGCACACCAGACTGTGGCTAGAGAAAGGGTACTTCTCTGGTCTGTGCCATGCATCACTCCAAGCTACAATGAAATGCTTGGATCACTGCATTTATCTGATACTTCATGTTGGCAATTACTGTCCACACCTTTGAAAAATGCAACACAGGTCTAGCGCTGATCAAACAATTTACTATTGCTGCAAAAAGTTCAAGCACAGAAAGAAAAGAAGCGAAAGTTACAGGTAGCTTCCCCCCGGCAGATTATCTGCATCCAAATGTTCAACGACTTGGCAATAAAGAAAAAAGTGCTCTTAGCACAAACTAGCGTTGTATTACAAAGCCTGTAACACAAATAAGCATTATTAAGAAAAAGCGTTCTTAGGGAAAAAAAAAGTCACTTACCTCATAGGTTCAGGTTTTTTACTTTGACAGTTTATTAGCAGTAGGTAGTCTTGAGGATCTTCTTGGCCAGAGGAAGACTCCAGTGGGGGGATGTTAATAAGCTGATAAGGAGGAGGTAGGGAAGATTCTGCTTGCATGGAAGGCGGTGAAGTGTTGATGGGCAAGGGCAACTCAGCAGATGGTTGTAAAGAACTGACCGGTGGCTTCACAGCATCTGCAAACGCAGAAGCAAGGCACTCTTTTTACAATGAAGAAATCGTCTTACAATATTACCAAAAAAATTTATTAACAGAGAATGAGAAAAGTCGGAGATTTTAATTCAAATTTGTAAAATCAGTGGACGTAAGAATATCTGGATATTAACACTTGTTTCAGTGTATTTATATTTATATATAAATCTTTATAATCTCCTTATTTTTTTGAATTGTAATCAATTTCTTAAGTATGCCTTGGAAACACAGGGTATGCCTTATTTAATGACTTATTTAACCTGTTTTCTGGTCACAGAAAGAACAAAGATGCTGACAGCTGCAGTAAGACAGCTAAGAACGCAAAACTGTTATTGTAATCAAGCGCAAACAAAGGCCTATAGGTTATTACTTGAATATGGCAGCCTGAGTCAGCACTTGCACATATTCATCCCTTTTTTGACCAAGGTCACTTCAACATTTGAGATTAGTCACCATTCAAGAACTGGCGCCCTCAATATCTGAAAAGCAACAGGAAAGATGCTGCTTTTGCAACAGATGATCCCTTAGAACTATAAAAATAATACAGAGGTACAATAGGCACCATGTTCCACTAAACCCCTTCATTACATACCCCAACTTTTTATTTTAGTACAATCAATTAAGCAGTTGTGGTTTGTTGTTGTTGTTTGGGTTGGGGGGGGCGGGCGAGGAGGGCGGTGGTCGTTTGTTTTTTTTAAATAACCTTGTCTTTATAATTCTTATCCATTTCCTGTTCATGTATATTGTAGAGTAACTTCTTTTTTCCTTCCAAATACATGTATCCCAACTATTAAATTAGCTGGGAGACTGGAAAATATTGACACTGTCAAACATTAAACAATCATTAAACTTTCTCATTGTTTTAATGATACATTGACTAAGAACAACGTAATTAAGCAAATTGTTCCTCAATTATCAAGGCTCCCTTGTACTTGCAACTCACTGTACATTCCAATTTGCACATCCCAAGAATGGACACTGATTATTAGCATTGTTTAAATGAACAGATTATTATCCAGTGCAGACTGCTCCTGTTCGGCTACGCACTACAAAGTAACTTCATCCAGCTTCTGCTTCCCAGCACTATCCTGGGAAGAACCAGATGAGCAGACCAGAATATAGCCCTCCTGCTTCCAGTTCTGTGTATACTAGGTATGAGTGATTTAGATGTGGAAATGGGAACAGCAGTACTTGCTTTGAACTCCCATGGCACTTACAGAGGCTCAGAAATTAAATCCCACCACACCCATGTGGGTGGAAGAAGTCTAGGTGTATGAAAATTCCTCAACTCAACCTACCTGAAAAGGTAGGATAACTTAAAAAAAAAATTTTATAAAAGGTTGTGCCTGACCTATCCATCAAACTAGTTAGCAGAACAAAGACAAAACCAGACGGCACCCAGTGATCACACACACACACACACACACAAAATGGTTTATTTACTACATGCTAAAATATTAAAATATTAACAATTTTCTAATATTTAGGAATTTTAAGAGCTTGAAGGAGCCTATCTGAGGCACCTACTGATATTTCTGCGTTCCCCTAGAGCTGGGGTTCGATAGCAGGAATAGGGGTGCCTGAACGGACCTACCAGGCACGTATTTCTTGCTCCTGGAAAAGAGGTAGCAGGAGAAAGCACAAGTAGCTCTCCGTCCTGTCCCCTCCAGAACCGAGGGATGCAAGTAAATTCATGCACAAGCAAGAGCAGAGAAGAAGGGCTTCCTGCCAGATACACTATCACTCTTTGGCCAAACTTACAAAGGTCCTCAAGGGCTTCAGTGTACCACAATCCCCACCCCTCTTCCCTGTCCCTGTCTACCCGTGACCTTCACGTCATTAGATCTGCTTGGTGCCAAGTTCAGACAAGGGGAAAAAAGACATCAAAGAGGATGTCCCCGCAGCTTCCAGGGAAGATGGGTGTGTCAGTCAGACCACAGGTAGTCAGGAGAGCTCAACAGGTATATAGTAAGATGCATGCCTACGTGAGGTTCATGCATTTAAAAAAAAAATAAATAAACGTGCACTGGCATTCCCAGGAAGAGTAACAAGACCGAAGGGTAACTTTTTCAGGGAAAAAAATAAAATCAAGAAGCTTGAAAGAGCCACCATCCTGTGGCAGCGAGCTCCACACCTTACTATGAGCCGCATGAAAAAGACCTCTTCCTTTTATTTTAAACCTGCTGCCTGATGGTCTCACTCGATAACCTTCAGCTCCCACCTTTGGAGCAGCAGCGAACAACTGCCTCCGATTCGCAAGCCCATTCCCAACTTCACACAACTTTGTCATAGCTTTACTGAGCTGGTGCTGCTTAATTTCCCTTGGTACAGAAGCAGATCTGGTTTCCCTTCACTCACCTTTCCTAGCTCTACTAATTTCTTCCTGAGAAGGGAAACTAACTACTGCAAAAAATGAGGGGGGAAAAAAAAATAAAAATCTGGGACACACTTACAGATTTACCAAGACACAATGATAATTCACCCCGTTCCCATCCTAACCATTTGCCTTTTGATTTTCAGAGTATTAATGGTGACACTGCCCAACTGTTCAGAAGGTTCATGTTCTCTTCTCTGAGCAAGGATTTGGAGCCCATTAATGTTAATGGATCGTTAGGGATACTTTCCTTGTGATGAGCTGCCTCATTTATCTGGACGCAGATAGCACCTGACAAAATCCCCGAGTCCTCCTACAGATCTGTTGAGGGCGGGGGTTGTGTCATTTGGATGGGATTTTTTTTTTTTTTTTCAGCTAAACTATTAAAATACCAACTTTCTGATCTGAAATTCATCCTCACACAGGCATTTTGTCTGTGTTAAAGAGTGTAGGCTAATGCCTCATTTAATGAGCAACTAAACTTAGCCCAACGCGCTTCACTGCTGGGCTACATTTATTTGCTTTACGCATTGAAGCGATTTCAAATTTGCCTACGAAGAAAACAGTAACGTTAAGAACTTTCATCACTGAGCAAATGAATGCTGTTTGCCTATCTGTACCCTCTCAAATATTGTCTTTAGCCACGTACTTCAGAAGCTGATATGAAGGAAAGAGTTTCTCCCAGCAGCCTATTACGATTTCAAAGAGTACAATCACCAACTCGCTCCACTTTGGACTAGCAGATTTTTAGGGAAGGGGTCATCTGCACACCAAAGAACGTTGCAAGTCATTTGGTTTGTTCCCAGAGCTCAGACACTCGGACTGCTTTGAAATAACTGGGAGCTGGAAAAACATCCAGTATATTTAACATGCAAATGAGTGTAACAAGAATCCTATTTTGTTTTTATAATTCCTGCATTCAGTACAGCTAGAACAAGCAGCTTTCTCAAAACAGGGCAAGAGTTTTATCTTCTTGGTTGGTTTAAGAGCAGTTACAGGCATCATCTTCACTAGAATTTATACCTTTTTCCTCATAACCATTGTTGTATTTGCCTTACTAATAAAGCAATAATAAAATTAATGAGATAAAAAGAATATTTTCTGAACAAGAATAATAAAAGGCTCCTCTCTCTTCCTTCTTAACTATATAAAACTTCTTTATTCCACATGTTCCTGTATCTGTGCTTTATGGACAATTTAGAAGATTTGAGTGTGGGATTTGCATTTAGGGTTGGTTTTGTGTTTTTTTTTTAATGAGAGCAAAAATTAAAGTGTTTTCTACATCACGATATATAGTCTCTTAATATTCTAGTTATGCAAATACTTGAAATGTTCTCATAGTGAACAAAACACAGAAGCCTCATTACAGCAAGCATTTTGTTAAATGTCAAAATTGCAATCAAAGTAAGAAAATGCATTCTTTGCAGATCGTAGGTAGAAAGATGAAAATAGAAATGGGATTTTCCCATTGTGGCAGTGAATCAGCAACAGACATGCAATCGCACGATTTTACTGTTCTGCTGAGATGTTTCATTCAATCCGTTTACTATGATGCAGAAGTTATCATTAAAACAACCAATCGCCAAAAAAATACTAGAGTAATAACTTTGAACAAAAATTTACAGATACAACAGTGGGAGCCATAATAAAAAAACCCTTCACTTCAATCCTTAAAAGGACTTTTTTCCTTTTTTTTTTTTTTTTTAATTAAGTCTGTTATGTCATTATCTGTGCTGCTTAATGCAATGAGATACATCCTGAAATACACTGGTGGAGTTTCCTCTAGTGTCAGCTTCTACACTGTCTCAAGTGAAAGATCCTGGAAGCGAAGGGCCACGTGTGTGCATGTGCACACACAGAGCGCAAGCATGCGTACGCCGACGGACACAGGCAAAAAAAGCACTTGCACTGTTCACATATTTAACTCAATATATGTGAGCCAGGTCCAGTCCAGAAGATGCACGGACAGGTTATTCCCGGTTTGGTTTTCAACATGAAGTGATCAGCTTACAATCAATACGAAAGCTATGCAGCGATCCTCAGTTCTGAACCTTTCTGCGGAACCCAGAGAAAATCCTTTCAAATGCTTCAGTAAAAAGTTCCTGTGCGTTTCGTAAGTTTGTTTTCTCAGTTTAATATAATCTCAAAGTATCTCTCTTTTTCTGAAGATCACCACGATACCGCTCCGAACACTAGCGGAGAATTCAGTGGCTCGTTGTGTATTATGCTCAGGACAGCCCTGCCTCCTGCACCCCAACCAGCAACATGACTGATCCAAGTTCCTATCACACGCTGAGGTTTCAGGCTTTCAGAGGTCACATCTAAAATTTAGTACTTACTATCTGCAGTTCATATGTAATTTTAAGCTGCACTTTTGGTTACCCATTTAAAATTTGAAAATACAAAAAGCACTTCCACTCAGAATTTCTTTCCCCTCTCCGCCTGCCTTTTTTTTTTTTTTTTTTCTTCTTTTTTTAAGACTATTGATTCAAAAGGGGGAAAAGAAGAAACATCTGTAGCCTGTTCTCTCCATCTTCAGCTGGTACACAGGCTGGGTGACGCAGGAAAAGTAACCAAAGAATCCTGTTACAGGCTAACTTCTGTAGGTGCTCATGAAGAGAAACAGTGCAGCCCACCACACTGAAAAGTTTGGGGTTTTTTCTTCACCAAAAAGGCCCAGAGCTCTCCTTGGCAGAGCAGGTTGCTCCAGCCAGCCGGCCAGTTTGCCCAGCTGGGGCCGCACTCTGGAACCGTGGGCACCTCTGCGCTGCGGAGGGGTTTTCAGTTGCCTCATGTACCGCCTCACAGCACCTCACGACTTGGGAACTAGCAATCTGCAGAACAGTTTTCCAAGTCCACGTTCTTGCAATCCCCTTCTCCTAGCAACTCATCAGGCGATGTTAATGCCCCCAAAGGCGTCCAAAAAAATCATACGAAAGGTGAGTCCACCCTTCCTTGTGCAAAAATAAACTGAATCTAATACGCCTAGGTAATTAGCTTAATTTTCCCTGGTTCCTGCTGGATGCCTTTGGGGGCATTAACATTATGTATTTTTTCTTCGCGCACTTGTAAGGGAAGACCTGTTGCAGACTTTGTGCTCTATTCATCATCTCACTTGGCCACTTGCCCTTTAACCACATCATCTGAAGTCGAAGACATCTTAGTCTTCTCTGCTGTCTTCTCCTTCTCCTTTGGGCAACAGGCAAGGATCACCTCAGCCTTGCCTTCCTTCACTTAGCTCTTTAGCCACCAGCTACCACTTCTACAAAACCTGCTAGGCCAAATCTCAGGTCCTTCTGTGGTTCCACTTCTTTTAATTTTATTATTCCTCTGCAATTTTGCCAGATGAAATCTTGCAACTCTGACAGCCTCCTTCAACAGTCTATCCTCACCTTCCTCTCAGCAATTCCACCCTCAAAAATCCCCATGTTTTTACATCTCAGTGGCCATTATCTCCCATCTCTACTTCCTCAAAACAAGCAACTAAAAAAGCCTCCACAGAGAGATGCTTTTTATTACTCTGTCATTGCACTTCTCTCTACACGCCTCCAGAGCCTGCCTTCCTTCATCAAAAAGGTCATGCTACTTCTCCTCACTTTTGAGCACTTCCATGACCAAGGTCTCTGATATTCATCATATGTTACTGAGATAGCGATTTTAATTTGCCAAGTGTGCCAGCCTCTATCATCCAACTGTTAAAGCCATCAAAGGAGAACATCTTTTATTTCTTACAGGCAAACCCTTCATGCAGGAAGGGCACCCTAAACATCTCCAAAGTCCACTACCTATTTATCAAAGACCCCCCTCTGAAAATTTCTTCTCAAAAACCCCAGAGCTCAACAACCAGCCAACAGCTGAAGCACTAAGACCATTTATCTGTCACAATGGTCAAAGCCACCTTATTTGCTTTCACTTCTTCCCATGCCTCTGCTCCTACGTAGACATCTCTTGCTGCAGATAGTAAATTCTTAGCAGCAGAGCCTGTTTTCTGTTCCATGCTTGTGTAACAAGGGCGGTACCCCTGTGGCACAGGGGCATCCTGATCCGCTACGGAGATGTCCAGCACAGCGTAGCAGCAGGGATGCCTGACCACGCAGCGTTAGAGAGAGTACAAGGAGTCGGGATCGGAAGGTGGAGTTACGTTCATCCTGCCAGTCACTGATACCGCACCCAAGCTATGATCAACCTGCAGGGCATGTATTATCAGAACATGATTAAAAAATGGTTATCTGAAAAGAATTTTACTGTTCAAAATGCAGAAAGCACGAGAGGCATATACCAGATAGCAGCTGCCTGAACAGAAATACCGCAAACTTGGAAAGCCTTGTGTGTGAAGCAAGCTGTAGCTCTTTCAAAGTACAGTCCTTACGATGACAGAAACTTTCTTTACCACATATAATTATTTGTGTAAATGTAATTGTAGATTTCAATGTCTTGTTCTTCCCTTGTCTTTTTTTCTTTTGCTTTACTTCGTTATTTCTTCTGGTTTACTTTGTTATTGCGATCTTTATTCAAATGAATACATGCAAGTAACATGTTTGCATATAGTAAGATTATTTCCTCCTTCCCCTGCTCTGCCAAGCACGCAATTCACTACATTACAGAAACATGGAGCTGGATCACGTATAAAACATTCATCACAGATGTGTCTACTGAATTCTAGGGAAGGGCTTTCACAGCCTGTGCTTAAATAGCCTTAGAAGGTTTTTCTTTATCATGACATCACTTACTGAAAAAGAAACAAATTACTTCTCTCTTCAGATAACAACTGATCCATGTCTTTAGCTTGTCACAGCTTTTTATACTTTGAAAGTCAGTTCTTCCCTTAGTATTCTCTTCCCAGGAAAAACAAATCCTTCAACTTTTCTCCTCATTGATCACTTGAAAAAAATCCGTTTCCTCTGTTTCTACCGTTCTTTAAACATATCATCCTCACCCTTCTGGAAGCTCAGGCCACAGTATTTCGGCTAAGGTCTCCACAGCACCAGGCAGAGGAGCACAGTCGTTTCCCATGCCCGTTTAGTCTCTCCATCCTAGAACGTCTCACTGGAGTTCAAGGTGCACAAAACACTGGCAACGCCTTTTTGCTTGTAGTTACATTTTATACCCCTAAATGACCTGTTATGTTATGACCTTACAGAGAAAATATGAGTGTTAAAAGTGCCGCGTGAAACTCAGTCGTAAACCTAAAACCCATGCTCATGTGTAGCTCCCCTCGCCTTCGCACATGCATTTGAAAAAGATACTACAGAAAGGTTTTACAGCTTCCATCTGAAAACAAGAAGCATTAGCTGAACATAAAAAACACCCATAAATTTCTTTACAAAAGTAGAATTATTTACCTTATTTAAAAAAAAAATTTCCTTCATGTTTCTGTCTTCTTGTCAGTTTAAAAGACCTAAATGTCTATAAACCCTTCCTTAAAAGGAAGTCCTTATAAAAAGTTACATAATGTAATTGTAATGTAATCATTACAGATTAAACTCTACTATGACGCAGTCAGAAAACTGGAGACTCAATGGCTTGTAAATATGATTAAAGAACATAAATTTATCTGCTCAGTCCGAATACGAATGTAAAATTGCAGATCTCCAAAATGAACAGATTTCATGTGCATAAATCAGTTTCTAGTTGGAAGGTCACAACAAAGCATTAGATAGTTAGAAATTACTGCGAATACTCATTTTTAAGAAAAGGAATAAAAAAAAAAATACAAACTTCACATCATAGGAATTTCTGAGTCTTCACTAAGTATGAAAGGAGCAGCTCAGAGCTAGTCTGAAGTGATCTTTATTTTTTTGGTCTCTCCACAGTTATGATTAACTTTCTCCCTCATTCCTCCCAACACCAGAACAACTCCATATTCATTTTCTGATAGCACTAACCATCACCATCTCAGAATTTTTTTCTGTGTAAATCCAAGGAAGCAATTGGACTGGGGCTTCCAAACGAACAGCAGCAGGAGCAATAGGCCAGTGGTGCCCTCATTCTTTGAGCCAAGGATGACACAATGACAGTCCTCTCATAACAAGACCCTTAACGAGTCTGGCAAGAGACATTTTGTCCAGCTTCAAAAAAAACTATCTTCCATTTCCACAGGCTAAAGGGAAGGTTGCTTATGCCTCATACCATCTCTTTTTGTTTAGTTCCGTACCAAAATAACAGTGCTTTTTTATGGTCTGCAGTGAACTTCACTTACTCTTTAACTTCTCAAAATAAACTGTAGGTTAACACAGATCTTGTAAGTACATTTATGACTTGATCTTCCATGAGTAGGAAGATTTATCTTGTCAAAACAACAACTTGGCAACAAACAGACACTCAGCAACTGATTTTCCCATTTCCCTTTTTTATTTCTTCCTCAACGCATTGCAAGACATTACTAAACCCATAAAACAGACAGTACTGTCAACTCTCAGTTATGTAAAGTAAAGGCGTTGGGATAATTCAGACAAAGCTGAAATGCCAAACAGGCAACGAGAGTATAATGGGGATAAGTTACCGATACAATCGACTGAAGCAAAAGCCAGTTTTGGTCCAAACAGCCAGTGAGGACATAGTTCTCTCTGCATTCATAGCGTGTTCCATCTTTAGTTCAACAGAAGATGTAACATCAACAGAAAATTAAGGATTACCAATACACCAGCTCTCAGCAAGGAAAGGCCTCATGGCTTTGAGGGGACCCCACCTCTCCGCTCCACGCAATGGACACACGCTCCTCTGTGCTCCCGCACACACAAGAGCTGCCAGATAAACACATTTCCTCCTTACTTCCCAGATTCCTGCTTCATCCCCAGAACCAGCGATTTCTGAGCGTCTCCTGCCCACGGCTGCACCGGGGCACTAGTGTGTTATCCACCGAAAAGCCCACCTCTCTCCCATACACGTAACGGATGCCTGGCAGGCTGAACACTGAATCACATGGCAATGGCTCTTAGAAACGTGCTGCGGGTGGTCTCTCACATTCAGAATGTCATAAAAACATGCTGGAAGTGTCAAAACAAATACTCTTCACTGAATTTGCTATTAAGAGTGGCAACTCATAGACAAAGTTTTCATGACGAAGTTTTAGTTCAAAACTGCAATAAGGAGAAAGGAAAGGGCCCCTCTTCAGAAAGCAAGAATATTTTCCGGTCATTTTTGAAGATTTGGCTGGAGTTGAAAAGATGCAAGCCCTTTTTTCCCCCTACCTCCCTCAATCCATAATCCTACAACAACCAGGGATTTAATTCTAGCCCCTTCAGTCAGGCATGTTTTATTTATAACCCTCTTACCACTCCTATTTAATCTTTCCTTGGGACTATGCACAGAGCTACAGCAAGTCATGCAACCCACTAATCTCCACAAGGAATGCAGGAATAATAAGTAAATAAATAAGGATGGATTCAGGACAAGCAATGGCCACAAGGTATTTGTAGGAATTAAACACACCATCCTGTTTCCTACAAGCTGCTTTCACACAACATCTATTTTGGTAGGATTAGAGCTGGATAGTGGAGAACTACAAGTTATTTTCTGTTTGTTCCGGCCGGTGGGGGGCGGATTTTTTTTTTTTTTTCCGAGTTGCAAAGCAGACGGAGAAATTATTCCTGCTTGCATAACCATACGTTTTTTATACCAAATGAGATTCCTTTGATGATTATGATGATCTTCTGTTTTGCATGATTTTACTTAAAGATTTTTCCTATACTCTTAAGGCCTAACATCATGCAAAACAGAAGAGCATCATCCAACTTCTATGGCACACTTAATTTGTAACAAATTCTTAGTATCTTCCTCTGTTCTGCTTCTGCTTGCATAACCATACGTTTTTTATACCAAATGAGATTCCTTTGATGATTATGATGATCTTCTGTTTTGCATGATTTTACTTAAAGATTTTTCCTATACTCTTAAGGCCTAACATCATGCAAAACAGAAGAGCATCATCCAACTTCTATGGCACACTTAATTTGTAACAAATTCTTAGTATCTTCCTCTGTTCTGCTTATTTTTTTTCA
This sequence comes from Phaethon lepturus, assembly GCF_000687285.1. Lineage (NCBI taxonomy): Eukaryota > Metazoa > Chordata > Aves > Phaethontiformes > Phaethontidae > Phaethon > Phaethon lepturus. The sequence continues at coordinate 36,697 of NW_010560987.1, read as the reverse complement.
AAGTCACAAGGAAGTTTCATAACCAATGCATACAAGTTTTAAAACATGTGCCAGCTAAAGATAGTCATCTGATCTTTGAAACTTTCTTCACATGTAGGCATCGCACTTTCTCAGAAAAAACAACAGAACTTACCCTCATCTGTAGGGTTGAACCCACAGATATCACAGATACATCGAACCCACTTATTCATCTCCTCCTCGCTGTCTGCTACCAAATAGAAAACTCTGTCTATAGTGTTGATATCAAAAATATAACTGTTTTCAAACTCTTTTTTGTTGAACGTTAATCCAGCATCCACTTGTTGACACAAATTTAAGTCAATAATTCGGATAGGCTTCTTGGCATGGTCATTTTTGTAGTATTCCAATACATCTGGATCCCCCGTTAAACGGCCGCTGCGAAGCACGAACCATCTCCTCTTCCATGCCTGAAAATTGGAGAGAGAAAAAAGGGAGAAAACTTAGAAGGAAGAAATCATACTTTAAGACTGTTTGTTACCTTTTGTGTCTGGTTTCAACCGGGGTTGAACCAAGAAACAGTTAAGTAGTTCAATTACATTTCTAAGAGATTATGCACCAGTTACCTACATTTAGCACAATCTATTTACGTATTGTTACAGCAGTGGACTACAGGATTAGTGAGTTTGTATTTTAAAGTTTATTTCTTCTGTATTTGAGCTTTCTTTTTAAGAAGGGGACATATAATTAAATTACTGTTTACAAAATGAGAAAGGATTAATCCAGTAAAAAAAAAAAAATAGTAAGGGGGAGGCAGCCAGGAGAGGGAAAAAAAGCACAGACAAAAAACTTCTGAAGGAAGCTGATGTAGGCATGGGGAAAACAAAATAAAGATGTATCTTTAAGTGCTCTGTAGTGTCTTTTTTCCGGTATCTGCTGCTTCAGGCTAACCCTGAATTTTTCACTGATACTCAACGATAGCGACCTGCATTTAAAGAACAGACAATGCTAACATCATATGCTCGCTTTGATGTTAGGGGAACTCTGCACTCCCCACCTCACAATATTTCTACAATAGTACTTCTTCCAGAAAAAGAGCCACATTATTATTTTGGAAACCATTAGAGAGATGGGGATGGAGAGAACAACCAAACATTAGTTTTACCACATAAAAACTCTCTGTGGAAGGTACGTCCACAGAAGAACCATTTCACAATCTGACACTGTGCTTGTTATACCAGCCTTCCTGCCACCGCAGAGAGAAAGAAGCTGGTCCGGGAGAAAAGCACAACGAAAATGCCGCCTTTTCCAACTACTCCTCAGCTGCCTGTCGTTCCCAGGGGCCTCCGTCGCCCGGCATAATTCTCATCAAAGACGCTAACTCAAACCAAGAAACCAAGCTTGCATAAAACCGTCCCGGCGTTACCAACAGCACCTTCGTCGCCAACTAAATGCCAACTAAAACTTGGCATTTTAGTTCCTCAGCTCTACCAGCAACAGAGCATTCGAAGCTATAAGCCTCCTTACAGGCACACATGCCAGGATAATGGGCACAGTAGAAGAAACTAGGCGTGCTGCCATTGCCCACTAGAAGAGCTGCACTGCATTCACAGTTAGAAATCTGAAAGTAGAGCCTGGACACACTGGGGAGCCGTCACTGTTTTGTCCATTTGTTTTTACGCTTTTCAGCAAAGTTGGAGACCAAGGCAAAGCAATGCGGTAGCCAAGCCACTGCGTGTTACACCGCAGACTCACACCACGCCCCAAGGCACCCCACTTAAAACTTCTTTAGGGTATTCAGAGAAGGCTACCAGCAAGTCCTTTGGAAGGACCAAAAACAGCAGGAGAAAGAAAAAGAGAAAAACCCAGGTGAGCGCGTTCTCCTTTTGGCCAGCCCTGGCTGCATGCTAACCAAGGAAAGGAATGGAATCAGCTAGGATGGTCCCAGCGGTGGTCAAGACATCTGATGTCCTTTACACACCGTATGTATTAGGAAAAGATTCAGACCCATTTTCTTGAGGCACAAGAGGGTTTCCACTTCATTTTTACGTAGCTGTTGCCTTCAAACAAACTAGCTGAAGGGAGGACGTAAAGGACAAAGAGCGAGAACTGCGCTGCCATCTTCCAGCTCCGAACTAGTGCCATCAGCTTTTCACTAGAGCCTCATAAAACCCTCATTGTCCAGTGGGCATGCCTTTTTTGGGTATCAAGCTTAGGAAGCTATTATGAAAAGATAATGCAGAGAACAGGAGAAAGGGAAAAATGCCAGAAAGCTTAATTGAGGTTTGCGATCCATTCTCCAACTACCAAGCCGCTGAAAGTTAAGGTAACTTTTATAAACAACTATATTTATTGTAGTTGTGAATATAGCATCTGCCTTTAAACACTGAACTGTGTGAATCAAGTCAAGTTCTCAAGCAACTATTTCCATGGTAGCAGTAAGTTTAACTGGGTGAACAGCAAAACACAGACGCAGATGACGTAACAGATGAAACCCCTTCAATTTAGATTTCACGTGTGAGCATCTTCTAGCAGCACAGCTGATAAGCGCTGTCTAACAGCGACCCAAAAGCACTGGCAAAGTTTGTTTTGTTTCCTGTTTCCAAATCAAGTGACAACTTAGATGCTAGGATAACAGGAAACTTCAATACCGGAGGCTGTCTCTCCAGGCAAGGTCGACCGCAGATAACTGTTTCAACCCAAACTGCAAAACTCTGTTGCTTCAGAAACTAGCTTTATCTTTAACCTCAGCCTTCGGTCATTCAGATGAAATTTTCAAAACTTAAGTCAGGAAGAAAGAGATTAGAGATAGGAGAGGGACAAGAGCAACTGAGAAGCATGATGCATTTTGTCTCACGATTTCTGTAATGAACAAAACAAAACAAAACAAATCAACTCTATCGACCAAGCGTGCCCCTTCTAGAAGTTTATTTCTGTTATTGTGTTAAGGAGTGAAAGATTCTTAGCAATCCTGACAATCTCTGTTGAGCATTAATGAGTAAACAGGACCCTTAAAAATGCAGAAAATCAACCAGCTAAATTGCATTTGCTTTTCAGCCCTTCGAGCTACAAAATAGCAACCATAAAGTACTTAAAACGTTGCATTTAGCCTACCAGCACCTGCTACTATTTTTGAAGAGTTTTCACATAGTGCATATGTGAATGTTTATTTCAGACATATAATGAGTCACACTCACTGAAACTGGCACAGATTATATTGAAAAACAAAAGCAATTCCATAAACTACACACTAATAAGGCAGATACAAAGGTTCTCTGGATTACAGTACAAAGCACAATTTAGCAGCAGAATAAAGCTTAAAGCTAGACAAGCGAACTGACATCAGCACCCTTGCTAATCATAGTACAAAAGCGTCTCTATATTTTGTCAAAGTGCAAAATGAGCCCACATAAATCACTCTTTGTTATTTGAAAATATCTGGGATTCTTAAAGCTTGATCTATTTTTAACATTTCAGTATTTGTCGTTGTAACGCCTCACTGAAGCACGGAATACTGCGCTGTATGTCTAAGGCAGAGCTGCCTCAGTAGTGGCTTTCCAAAAAGAAATCTCTAAAAGAGAGCGTGCACGTGTGTATTTACTCAAATTTAATCTTTTTTTTTTTTTTTTTTTACTCCTTCGGGCATTCTTCTTTGAAAATGTTGCATTTTCTTTTACAGAGCACGTTACAGACTATTTCTCATAATCACCAAAAGAGATGCAACTGGTTTAAGTCACAGGTACTAATTATCTGTCACATTACTGATGTTATCAGCCGTACATTATCAAATGTATACTGGGTTTCTGTGCTAAAAGTCAACTGCATTAAGTTTCAGAAGTCAAAAAATAGCCAGTATGGGATTAAACATTTTGTCCCAATATCAGTATCATTTAATTCTGGAAAGATATTCGAACAAATAGAGAAAAGATGGGTTTTTTTAATTAAAGATTTTTTTTTCATAGATATAAACAGGGTTATAAATAGATATACTACCACCTAGTTACAAAACACTGCATGTAGATCAAATACCTAACTTAAGAAGAAAAACTGTTCCCTTTAAAAGCATAGTATGGCAAACGTCATGGGAACCAAGTTCACCAGAAGCCTGTGTAGGCTCTGTAAATTCTTACAAAACAAGGTTTAACGAGGTTTGCTGCTTTTGTTTCAGACGAAGAAAGGCCTTGTGTGAGTCTCAGCTTGTTTTCTCCTTTGAGCTGCAAAGCGTATCAGCTGGCCTGACACAGGACATCACCATTCGTGCCAAACATTGTCCTGTTTGTATCATGAGACATTTGTATCATGAGACCATCATAACTATAGAAACAAGCTTGTTTGCTTGTTTTTGAGGTAGTCTAAAATGTGACAAGCTGCTCACCCACAGAGCGTCAAATGATCAAAGGAATAGTGGAATTCTGTATTTTTCACATAGCATTTTGAGTAGGTTACCAAGAAATTCCTACGATTAGTTTCTCCACTCACATATATGCAAACTACTGATTTAAAAGCGAGTGAATCAGCTAGGAAATTGGCAGAAAACATCATTTAGCAGTGTTGGGGTTGGTTTTGGTTGTTTGTTTTTTTATGAAGGACTGTAGCTAAACCTGTATGCATTACACAGGATTTACAATATAATCTCCTTACAAGAAGTATATCTATTGAAGAAGTTGTAGCTACACCTCCTTTACTCTTTATATTTATGGATCTCCCCCCCATATTTGAGATTTACCTCATTCAGCTTCTGGCTGTAGTTCAAAGATGTAGGAAATAGGGGATGTATGTGTAAAAGGAGAGGGAAAGGAGGGAGGAAGGGGCAGGAAAGAGTCGGTCATTTACATTTATATTTTAAAAAGGATTTAACCTTCCATTTGGATCCCCTCAAGCTGTTGCTCAAGAGGCCAAAATAACTACATGAAATGTTTAAATAAAAGCTTAGAAATGTTAAATCAAAGACAACTTTTTCTGGTCAATTTTTTACATTTGCTCTCATGTGGTCAAGTAACTTGGCTTACTGATAAACTGGTCAATTGTCCTTCTTTGGTTCGCTAAATATTGTTACCCATAACCCTCACGTCATTTAAAGCTGATTTTCCTCTTCAACACATTTACCACCTTTTTTTCTCTTGGGTAGCATCCAGTCAAAAAAAACCCTCCAACACTGTTGAGCGCTGGCTAAGCCAAAGAGCGTATCACTTACTACTCCGGTAATACCACTAATAAATCTTTCCCCCAGGTATGACCAGTAGACCCAGGAATAAAATTACACATCTCAGACCTTCCTTCTCATCTCTCAAGTGTGCAGACATTTGTGCACACTCCGTACTCCACAGAGAGTACTTTAAAAGGGCAGTATTTGGCATCCTCCTTTCCCAGAAAAGTCAGCTAAGGCTTGGAAGAAAGAAGTGACTTACCCAGGGGCACAGGGAAGGATCCAAAAGAACACTTCATGTTTTACAAACGCATGAGAAAACATTTCCTTGCTCCAAAAGAACTTATAAAGTAAGTAGAAGACATGCAGAGTCTGAACCAAAGAGAAACAGGGGTGGCGGGGGAAGACAACCCAAGGTCATTTCAGAATGTTCTCCTGGACATTTGTTTAAGTCCTCAACCTACCATTGAGGTCTTTTCACTTGTCTGCTGGGGTCAGGATTTCATTTTCTTTATGCTTATTGCTCCCATCTATTTCATCTGTCCCTCTCCCTTTATTTTTTTTCCAGTGCAAAGGTTAAACAATGGTGAAATTGCTACACGTCTTTGAGAAACAACAGGGAGAAGGATCACAAACAGGAGAAGTTGAGTATTTCTTCTCCTTTTTGCCTCCACATCTCTAGTATCTAAGTGTGCTGTTCATCGCAGGAGCCACCCACACCTCTGACACAGCTTCACTGACTGGTGCATTAGACCTCTGCTCTGCGTCCCTTAGCAGGGCAAATGAAATAAAAATAAGTGTTCCTTCACACTACGCTTCTTTTTAAACAGTGTTTGTGGTAGGCAGAGACCAATGACAACTGCCACTGATGAGCTGCATCCCACAAGGCACGTATTTGGGAGGACCGTCTGGAAGGAGCCAAAAAAGGTCACATTAGGTAACGGTACTTCAAATACAGAACTTTACTTTTTCTACTTGCCACTCTTCTGGCTTGCAGAATTAACTGCAACGTGGTGAAATTTCAAAATTTTGGCTGATGTCTTCCCTGAGAAATTAACACTTGTATCTTTCTACATGGAAATAAATTAAGGGATTGTTTTCCAGAAAGCACTTTCTGGAAATCTTTTAAAGTTTTTTGGTTTTGCTTTTAAAAAGGCCATATCATGAGCACCAGAAGTGAAGAATGTGTAATTAACAGTTACTTCTGAAAACCATTGTCATAACACCTACTGGCAACTGCCATCCTCTTCCCTAAAACCCCTTCTTTTTCTTTTTTGAAACGTAAGGCAGAACAACTAAACCGAGCGCAAGAAAAAGCATGTTTAGTGACTTAATTCTAACAGCAGAAACTGCATTTCCAAGATTTGACAATAGTCCAAACATTCTACTTTTAGTAGCGTTAAATACTAAGACGTGTAAACAGATGGCTGCAAAATAAACAAACATGATACGAGGAAAATACTAAATACATTATGACTTTCTTTAAATACTTAAGACTTGTTTTCCAGGAAGCACCATCTTTTCTCACCGAGCAAAATAAGGAAAAAACAGTCTCAGTGGAAGTTTCCACTCTCCTGGCCATCATCCTGATCATCTGTTCCGAATACACACAAGGCCAAAATTTCCTGTTTTCAAACTATTGTCACCATTTTCTAGTCTTGTGCTGTCGATTCTAACTTTAGCTTGTTAAATAAACAAAAGAAAACACTGAAAATACAGCAGAACAATACCTCCACACAGATTTACTGTGAGCACTGTTTCAGAAGTGACGTTTCAGCATGTGCATTAGTCTCCCAGCACTGCACTACTAGTTAAAGCGTCAAAAAAGGTGCAAAATACAATTCAGACAATGTAGCACTAGCTGCTGCTCTATTTTGTGAGTCTAAAACTGATTATTTTCGTGGCCCTTTCCATTTTGCATGGGGGTTCTTGATTTTTTTTTTATTTCATTACTTTGGGTTTTTTAAAAGCCTTTGCCCAGTGTAATTGTGCAGCCAGGTCTGTATCACCTAATTCACATTAAACTGATCCTTACTACGACCGGTAACATCCGTCACTTCAATAAATACTTTTCTGCAGTATGTCAGAAATTTTCTAATTGGCAAGCACAAATTTCTCTCTGCCATACTCCTGCACACCAGAGAATTACCAGCTCTTCGCCAAAGGAGAACCGATTCAGGGAGCTATACAGAGCAATAAAGCAGGAGATCTGCAGCAGAGCCAGGACCCAAGCTCTCATGTCACCATCTCCACGTTAGGACCAGTGACCAGATCATCCCCCTCTATCTTCCTACGTCATCTTAGCTACTTCTTGTACCTATAAATATTCTATCATTTCTGATCACTGGCAAACGTACCTTTTCACATCTAGTTGTTCTACTTCACACCACCCACCCTGCACGGCTAAGGCACAACTCCCTAACAGTCCTGCCAGCAACACGTTCCCTACCACGGGTACCAGCTTTGCCATCTTCTCTCACTGCTTTGTCAGCAAGGACAACATAACACTTCTCACGGCATACGGAGAAGCCTATCTGTTGCAGGTCCCCTACCCACACATCGACGAGGCCTTTGGTTTGCTGCCCTGTTTCTCACAACATGTCCAAAAGTTGGTCTTTTCCTCTCTGATCACGAGCATGTTCTGATCATCTCCCTCTCTAGTCTTTCCCATACCCATCCTATTTAAAATAATACTGCCAGGACAATCTCCCTTCTCTCATCCTGATCACATCATCTTCTATTTCGAAGTTCTCCATTTATTGACTTGCTTTATTGCAGTTTTGAGCCTCTTTTTCTTCTTAGGAAAGTCAATGGACTTACTTGACTCCCTCCCTCTTGCAAGTCACCTCGTATCGCTTTGCTCAACCACTGATACCAGATTTGGTTCATTTTTCCTTCTCTCCCACATCTCTCATCTTTCTTCAACTTCTGAAGGCTCCACAAATCAATAAGCAAGGGCATGACATCTCCTTCCCTCAGATTCCTCCTAAGGATCAGCCTCTTTGATAGTACTCACAATCACCCAACCAAATTACAATTCGGTTTTGCATCAGGTGGATTTATTTTAAAAGCAATGTTTCCGTGTATTCATCAGACAAAGGTTTGTTTGTTGTTGTTTTTAAAGCTGCTTCAGTCTTTTCATCAGCTCTTAATTAGAAGTCACTTCCCCCACAAGTCTTAATCTAAGAAAGAAAAACATTCAGAGTAGATTCTGCCCTTTTTTTTAAAGTGCCTCTAAGTTACTTATCACAGGGGTGACTACAGCACTTACAAGACCCCCTTAACGAGACAAGTCAGAGAAGACACCAGCCATGCTGTTTGGCTGGAGTTCCACAATCCTGAGCTCACGGGCCTACGTTGTGACAAGTTGCATGAGAACAATGCACAGAAAAATAAAACATTTAGGATTTATAAAGACACGATAAATGCAAAGCTGACTGGTCAAGCATACACCCCACTGATAGCAAGAGCTGCTTTCCCACTAATGGCTGGAGATTAAATACTTCACCGTATATCTTTGTCTATTCATTTCTCATTTCCTAAGAGGACAGTCATTTTGAAGTGGTGTTTATAACAAGGTGTGAAAAAACTCCATTCTTCCAGATCACAAGCCCAATGTTTTTTGTAATATTTTGTACAGATTCAGTTTTCCTTTTTTTTTCCCCCCCCTTCTTCCTTGCCTGTGTCGGTATCTATCTTCATCATCCGTGAAAGCCTTATACACAAAGAAAAGCAAGACACTAGAACTATGTAAAAACATGCAATTCCTCATGCTATTTTGGGTCCTTTAAAGGACATTGCAGTTTCAACAAACATATAACCCATGCTTCACAGTTTCATGTTTGGATCACTTAAGTATGCTCATCCTGCATCCAAAATAGAGATTTCTACAGATGACAGAGGCCAGGCATTCTGCACATCATCTCTTCAACAAAATATGCATAGGCTTAAATACTAAGTTTTGTACTCCCCATAAAGGAAAGGAGATTGGAGCTATAGAAGCAGCAGTTTCTCCAACCTCAATAGGGAATGATGAATTAAGGGAGATTTAGCAATGAATTAAGGAGGATGGTGCAAAGATACCTCATAATTCCTACAAATTGCATCCCAAGTAACTAGCCTGGTTTAACCTACTAGTTGTATGCATAATGAAAGAAGCTCCTACACATTCACAGACATGGAAAAGTCTCCAAACAAAAGTCCAGACAACGTTTTAAATAATCCCTACGAATTACATTTAGGACATGTTGACACTGTCCTTATCCGCTCCTTGTGAGAGCAAGGCTGTACGCTAGCTGGCATTTTTGTAAATCGAATATCCATAGACCAAAGCAGGAGCCTCTTTTGTAAATGAGTCAGCTAACTATTACAGCAATGAAAGGACCGATACTTACTCAAGCCGCTTCACTCAGGCACGGTAAAGGGAAAGCTAAAGGAAATCCATTGTTCTGCCAAGGTATTACAGGGACGATCAACACAGTAGTTTTTAAATACTGAGGCATCGCAAGGAATTCCTTACTCTAGGAAAGGGGAAGAATTAGGAAGGGCATGCTCAGTGTTTACACTTTAGGACCAGAATTATTAGCTTTTCCATTACAAATCATCAAATCTGCAACGTGCATGAACCAAGCATGCAGATATGGCAGGAAGAGCTGCTAAGAAAAGTAAAAGCTAAGGTAAAAGTCAGCATTGTGTCCGATATATACATTCTCACTTTACATGACTGAGAATATTTACCAACTAGGTGCAGCAGAGGTTTTTTTCTGAATGCCAGAGAAAAAATTTATTTCAAGATAAACAAGCACAAAGTGGAAATCCTTTGCAAGACATTATGATATATAAATTGCTTTTACTACGCTCATTAAACTGAGTTTCGACTATAACAAAAATACTGTTTTTCCAACACTGCAAACATACTTTTAGATTCAAATAACTCATTGGTAGTAACAAAATGGTTGAGAAACTTAAAAACCAGCTACATCACATACCAGCAGCAAATTTAACTAGATACCAGCACACTTGAAAATCACGACGTTTCGGTGTAACTACTTTGATTAGCTTATCAAGTGCCCCTCCTCACTCTCATAAACTCACATAAAAAAAGTCTCTGTTTCCTAGACAGTAACGGGACCCTCATGCCATGTATCATTACGCTCAACAGCTTTGTAGAATTTAACCACCACAACCAATCAACTCATCTTTTTTTTTCTCCCCAACCCGGAGCAACCCCCTGAATCAGGATTTGTCCCGAAACCAAATCCCCCGGTCGGCGCTGCCACGACTGCTTACCACAAAGGCGGTGCTGCCCCGCCGGAGGAACCCCAGCGCCGGGACCGAGCCCCGCTTCCCGCCAGCGTCCGCTCACGGCAGCCCGCTGCAAGCGTCCCGGGCGGCAAAACCGAAGTGCTCGCGCTATTGTTTTAACAGCCGAGAAATTACAGATGGCTCTTGAATAGCGACACAAATGTTAAGGTAAACTAAGCCTTTCGGAGGGCCGTATTAACACACCGACGCACGCCCCCATATGCCTGTGGCGTACTGAAGCGATACATCACAGAGCTTCTACCTGCACTTTGTGGCGTAAAACTACTTTTTTTTTTTTTTTTGAGTCAGTGAACACAAGTGAACAAATAGGTAGAGGTTTAGGCTCATGCTTCAGAAACAGAATCTACCGAGTCACCTTCTAAGTCAAAACAAAAGCTACACCTCTACACCTCTCTTTGAATAAAAAAGCATTTTTCACGCAAAAAGGTAACATCCTTTAAGGAAGCCCTTGTTTACTTACTCCAATTCATTCTCCATATACCTAAGTCGCAAAGCAGAAAAGTAAACAACATCGAGAACGGGTTTTTTTTTTTTTAGTTTACCTCTTCAAGTCTTCAGAAAATTTAAGCAATGTCCTGGCCATTTCTGCAGTTGTGTCTACCCCAAAATAAGCAAAGCTTTCTTTTCCTGCCGGCTTCCCACCTCACTCTACACCACCCTATCCTCATAACCTTTGACCAACAGGAAGCAGACACAATGGACTGAAAATAACAGCAATTGTAACATTTCGAATGATTTAATATGTGAGGGGTGGGCTTAAGATTTGAAAAACTTCCTTTGCTTTGGTTTTTCAACAGTTGCTTAAAACATGTTATCTACATAGACTTACAACATTTGTTAGAGATCCTAGGTTGAACGAGGCTAAAATCTGCAAAACAACACTATTAAGAGCACAGAGGTACAAGTTCTTGCATACGTTGTGATTCTGCATTTAAGTCGTAGTCATTAGGCTATTATATACAATGAACTTAATTTTCCAACAGTGTAAACAATAGCAGCAGAAGTTTCTTACAGCATTATGTCTTCTCTTAAAAATATTTTTATTTATCCGAGCTCTTGGATCAGTAATAGGTGTAACTGTATGTCCCACACAATAATACGACATTCTCATAAAAAATGTACCCGGCAGTCCATTTAAACACTGCAGTTAAAGTTATAAAAAAAAGCGGTGATGGAAAGTCACAGAACAACTTACTAAGACAAAAAGGACCGCTGCTAATTTTAAGTAGCCGAGGTGCACTTTGTGGTGTAGAAGGAAGGATCTTTATGTTGTCTTCATGTAAAAGCCCAAGCAACGACCGCACGGGTATCTTCACTACCAGTAAAAAATTCGTGTGCTTTAAATTGTACTAACATCTTGGTATGAACACTTGAGGGTCACAGATTCCATAGCCCAGACGGGCAATTAAAGCATTTCTTTTTATTAGTTTTAATGGGTTTTTTTGTCTCGCACCCCACGTACCAGCTGATTATTATTTTGCAAACCCACAATCACGTCCTGTCTCTGTCATCCCTCCCCAAAGCCCTCAGGTTCCTCCTTTGCGGTTACACCACAACACATACGGGTCACGATGATACGAGCAGAATGAACTAACTCGGAGAGGGACTGACCTCTTGTATAAGAGCTATACTGCATTTTATGGGGAAGGGAATGGGCGGAATAAAGAACCAACGTCGTTTTTACACAGGCTCTTCGTCCTGAACACAAGACAACCAAATCAAAGGGTTTTCCACAATCACAAAAGCTGGTAACGTCCCTCTGCCTTGCGAACGGCAACCAAAATTTCAGGCTAGGAGCATTACAGTGGAATAGTTCCAAGCACGCCAAAATGCAAGGCCGTAATAATGTTCCAACATAATTTTGAGTACATCTGCTACCCCATGCACACACTTCATCGAGCCTTCACTGTACTTCCATTGCACATTAGGCGCTGTTTGGTTTAGAGGCACTTTAACCATGGAATTACACTAGAAATATTCTTTTCTTGGCAGGGGAAGCTTGTATTTCTGCAGGGTAAGACCGGATCTCGCTTGTCAGTATTTCGTTAAGGTCTGCAAGTGCCCAAAATAACTACGGAGAAGCCCCTCACGATGTATTTCAGCACGGTATGCACAACAACTTCCACATAATGTCCATATTGGACATGAGCAAGCTTCTGAGCATCGCAGGAGAAGCCACGACGGACACGTTACAATATCAGCTTGAAGCAGAAACGCTTCAAGGAGATTAAATACAAGGTTCTCTGCAAGCCTGAAGTTTAAGAGTCCCTTGAAACCACTCTGTCTGCTAATAGGATCCTCCTTTTCCCTTCCCCCATTTTAAGACACAACCTGATGCCATCACACCAAGGAATAACAGAGAAAGGATATCCTGCCTAGATTTTTCCATTATACAGATCAAATCATCAATCCAGAGAGGTCTTTGCTTACACATAGGATAAAAAGAAGATGCTTCCAACTGATAAACCCTGAGAGGAAGCAAGGTTGGCTCCATGACTATTTTTAAGTAGTTAGCATTCACACAATGGCCTAAAATTAATGGCCAACCCCCAGGGTCCATGAAGCCTTCATTAAAAAAAAAAAAATAAAAATAAAAATTAAGGAGTTAGCACATTTGGGGGGGGGGGGGACCCAAACCAAAAAAAATTAGAAGGTGGCAAATCTAATCATGTTTCTTCCCAGACTCACCTCGAATGCTTAGTTTAAGCGAAAAGATAGAAAGCTTTATGCCATTTTTCTCTAAAACCGAGACATTTCCTTCAACAATTGCTGGGAGAAAACTTACTTCACAGCTCTTGTCATTTTGACTAATGCTCCTCTGCTGTAAGTATCATGTGACAAAAAATAAGTAAACACAGAAAAATAAGAATATCTTTATGTAACCGTATCATGAAAGAAGGAACTTGTTTCTCAGCTCTAATTTCCAAGGTCAGCTACCACAGCTGTGCTGCAGCTCCCAGCTGAACGGTCCCCGACATCTCACCACCTAGTAGACAAAGGGCATTTAGTTTACCAAGTGGCCAGTGTTTCACATTTAGCGCAGTTAAAAGCATCCCACATCTAAGGCTCCATCTAAGCATAATAAGAAAAGTCAGACTTTGGAGAGATGATGGATACAAGCATCTTTGGTATCATCAAAATTTAAATGGCATCATTTCAACGTTAAATGCACTGAAAATGCAATTCCCGTGCCAGGCATTTCTCTGCATGAAGAACAAGAGGAGGCAAAAGGCCCTTTAAAATCACCTTTGTAATCTAGGAAATGCCCATAAACTCGAGACGTTCTAAATATCACCATGCATCTCCACCTTTTAGTGCTGAGAAGGATTTCTTCTTACACGCATTTATCGTTTGGGTGGGGGGCTTGCTGTTGTTCTTTTTAATAACAGCATCCTTCTGATGAGTAACTAAGAGAATCATGGAAAATAAAAATTGCCTAGAATTTCTGATCTCATCACAAGCTATTCCCCTCCTCCTCTGTGCACTAGATAAAAAGTGAACAATCAGCCTGCTGTTTGCTCAGTACAGTGAGATTGTTCATTTCTTCATTTGTATCAGATCACATCACAGAATAGAGAAAAACATTAAAAATAAATTTAAAAAAAAAAGTCTATCATCAAACCACCAACACTACTAGAAGAACTTAAACCCCATCAGATTTTTATTATTTATTTTGTAGTTTTGAGGAGACTCAAGTGTTATAGCCCCTTTACCTTATCTGGCTTGCAAACTACTTCACATTTTTAAGCTTTGCTCTCTGACATGAAAAGCTGGCACCACATTATCCAACTGCTTTTTATACCTTTTTGTGAGAGTTTCGTAACTAGTTTCACTTAGTGTAAAAATGTTTAATTTTTAACTTGCAGGCAGCAAAGCGACTCTAAAACTGGATGCCTTGTTACTTTTATTTATTGGCTCTCTATACATCTAAGCAGCTTTTACTTTGTTTACTGACTGGAAGCTCTTACTACTGCCAGCACTTCAGGAACAATGTAACTGTGGAAAGGGGAAAACATGTTTTTCTACATTTTGTTTGTCATCTAACAGAATTATAAGGTACACATGTACCAGTTGAAAATATTTTTAATAGCTGGTAACCTCAAATGGACAAAACAACCTACCTCAGCAGGTACTTTGTCTGAACTCATAATTTAACCCTTTTCATTCTGGAGCTATTTAGGAATAATAATGGCTGCCAGATTTGCTATAGCACCGATTATTTTTCAGTATCTGTAGCGTAATGACACTGAAAAAGTATATTCTATTTCTAAAGATGACCATTTTTTAATCCTTAAAATGGGAAGAGCTTTGGGGCAACAGCAAGAGGCACGAAATCAGAAATGAGATTTAGTATCTCATACAAAATTTTCCAACTCCTAAAAAGGTAGACCACACCGCCATTTATATGAACCCAGTAAGACACATAACCGATTCAATTTGATTCGAAATACAGATATAGAAAAAGATATGCCACTATACCAAACTTCAAGCGAAAAAAGGAAGCTTGTCATTTTCCCCACCACTTACAGTGGCATCCAGAGTCCTTCCTCCCTCGGGCTCTCCGGGGCCGCCTGTATCAGGCTGCGTGACGAGGATCCACTTGTCCCCTGAGCACACCTCCCTCCTGCTCACCGGCACCCACAGCGGTCCCGACACGAAGGGAGGCCACGGCGTTGCGTCTCCAGGAGGCGAGCACTTTTACATCCAGCGTGGCGGCTGGCTCAGCTTTCCCACGCTGCTGTTTCCCCGCGACGCTACAGGGATGGAAGGCGCACGCTGAGGTCCCCGAGTGGACGGCTCCCCTGCTTCCACGGCCAACCACCTGCCCTCCCTCCTGGACCCGAAAGGCTAACAAAAACACAGAGGGGAAGAAAAAAATGGCGACTCGAAGCAAGGCTCAGCTGACCTTCACACTTGGACACGCTGGTTTTGCCTCTGCTGCGAGCCTCTTCCTTCTAGAAGGCTGCGGAGCCGAAGCCGCGCATTCACAGCGCGAATCGTGACAGAACTGGTACGGCTAAGAACAACGATGTCAAACCGTAATTTTAGAAACCGCTGATGTAGAATGATTGCATCTCCACTGTCACCGCCTGCGGAGACACGACGCCCGCTAACGTCACGTTACTTGCGCTGCCGCGGTCAGCTCCCTACCAGGCGGGTGCCGCTGCACTGAAGCCGCTCCACGATTTGAGAGCACGCGTTTTTCTTCACAGGCAGGCAGGCCAGAGGCTGAGTGACACGGAAGCAAATACAGTCTCACTTTCGATAACAGACCCATGTGCCAGAGGGGGGGGGAATACCCATTCTTGCTCTCCCTGGTAAAATTTTTCAGATAAAATAAGACAGATTGCAGCAGATTGGGCAAGTTAACTCAGGTTTTACTAAAGCAAAATTATATCACAGCACAGTGAAGATCAGAAGATTTTAAGGATGGGATGATAAAGCAAGAGTGTTTAATTAGTGTCACTTAATTTTGGTTCAAAAAAAATGCATTGCGCTCCCCCCCGACACTATAAACTTTAAAACTTGAGGCCCCATGGCATGTTAAGACTCTAAATACTTCTGGGACCACTCACGTCAGCTACTGATGGACACCACCCAAATTGTTTCAATCCAGAAGAAAATTATTCTAGTGATCAAAGGAACAATAAAGAGCACTTATACCAAAGCCTTGGCACCTTAACCAAAATATGCTGATCAATCAATTTGTTAGTCACTTTGTGACTAATAAATAAGCGTAACGTGTATTAATTGTGTTCTTTCCACCTCTCACAACTCTGCTCAAATGCTGCAATAAAAGCACAGGCAAATAGTGTAATAGTTGGCTATACTGTGTATGCCCTCCCCACAGCAGCCGGGGTGGATGGTTTTCTGCAGTGATGTGTGCTTGAACTAGACATACAATTTAAACACCTTCTGCCCGAGCAAGTGATGCTGCTTGGAGGAAAAGCTATACCTGAGCTTCTCTGTGCATTTTAAAGAGGTATCGCATCATACCAACAGAGTTGATAGAATTCCCACGGAAGGCAAGAGAAGTTTCAGTGATTTAATCAGATGCAAGAGAAATGAGCTGACAGGGTAGAGAAGCATATACAAATGACTGCTTTCCCTTTGATTCACAATATTTAGATTGGTATTTCCAGCCCAGGTTAAACAAATTGGTGTTATGATACTATTGTTAGGCTATATGTATAAACACGCTCATACACTTTTGGAGGCAGGCCAGCCAGCTCAACAAACAGCTTACAAAAGAATGAGTGAAGAGGTAGAACACGAGCTGCTGCTCCGGTTCACCCACCGGGCTGTTACGGAGAGGGAGCAGGGGGTGGGAAGGAAGAAAACAACGCAGAACAAAGTGCAGCAAAATATGTTGTGAACACTCTATTTTAAGAAGTGTAGAAGGCTTCTTTTTAAAAAAAAAAAAAAAAAAAAAAAGGCCCAAGAGTTCCTTCATACTCAGCAAATTAACTCCTGAACGTTTGATACCGAGACAGTTACATCAAGCAGGTTTCAATCAGCATGCTTAACTCCAGGCAAAAGAAACTAAGAATCACTGGATATAGATTTCTTACAGTGAAAGGAAAATCAGTGCTCAAAGCACAAATCACCATCGGCAAAATTTTACTCAGTAGAGAAAACTATTTGCTTTCTTTATGAACAAAGAACAAAATATACTTTCTGGGTAGTCCAGATCTCCCACTTAGTCTCTCATGAGAAGGGCTCAGCCTTAACCCCCTCTCCTCTGCAACAGCTCAGGCACTTGACCCCAATTCTCCATTCTACATAAAAAATGACATTAAAAAATATTTTATTTTTCCTCATTTCAATCAAAGGAGAGGTGTTTTGAGATGGGTTATTTACCCTTGTTTACCAGGCGGTCACTTTACAGTATAGAGTTGAAAGGAAGTGTACACGAACCAACAGAGATTATGGTTTTTTCAGATATTACAACCAGCCTATGTAAGCAGAAAGAAAGTTACAACTTTTAAATAAGTAAGGCCAGGTAACAAACACAATCGTGGATTAATCTCCCTAGCTTACACTCTGTCTTGGTGAACCTGAAGTCACTTAATCTGTTCCAACAAGCCAACAGGGCCAAGATACCATCCCTGCGAGTTCATATTTTAAGTGGACCCAACATGCAGAAAGAAGAAAAGTGCATGAAGAAGTAAAGCCCATAACTCATTGCATCTGAAAAGTGGCTTGTGAGATTTCTCATTTATGATTTGCTCTCCTCTGTTCATGGCAGTCGCTCTGGAAAGAGTAAGCTGGGTTGCAGTCATACCAACAAAGGAGGTTTCTATTTTCATAATCAAAACACTTGCCTTGTTTCACTGGAAATACTCCATAATTTTAAATTCTATTCAGAGGAACAGGTCCTTCACTGGCAAAATACAGCTGCGTACCAAGGCCTTGCTTTGCCCATAAAGTAAAAAGTAACTGCAAACCAGTGCCATTAACTGAGCACCCTCAAACACCTCAGGCAACATCAGGATTTGACCAAGGCCTCCGAGTAGATCTTGAGATACTTCAACTCAGCCAGCACAGCTGGACAGCACGTTAAAGTTGAAATAGAAAACATTTCCATACCTATAAACAACAGATATTGTAATAGTAAAGTAACTCACTTCAGTCTACTATACAGAAATATATGTGCAATTGCACAAACAATGTTTTGTGAATGGCTTGAAAGGGGAAAAACAACAATAAACAACTTTGTAATGCTTGCCAGTTCATTTATTTTCTTAAGCATTTAGTATTTGATGAAACTCGACTTGATTCTGCATTCAAATTATTGGCCTATCTCTTATTTGTGTCACTGGTATCCAGTATAATCCTGAATTTTAAAATCAATCACATGAGATCATTGCCTGTCTCCTATCATGAAGTTATGAAATTTTTACTAAATAGGAAAATTAAACCTGAAAGCTTGCTGCGTACTTGCTCTGCTGATGACATTTCACAGAATATTGTTGTCTATAACCTGTTAGAAACTTGTGCAAGTTTGTATTTTTATTTTTTTGTCAAATACACATGAAAGAGCATTCTTCTCGCAGTGTACGTAATTCCCCACTTGTTCACATGCTGGAACAGGTTGTTGTTATTGTGGGTTTTGGGTTGTTTGGGGGGGGGTTTGGTTTTGCTTTTTGGCTGGTTTGTTTTTTGGGTTTTTTTTTGTTTTTTTAATCACCAGATCCTAAATAACTCTTAAACAAAGATTACTTCCTCGCAGAACTGCTGAATAAGTAGACCACATTTCACAGAGTTCAGAAGATACTACACTGCTGGGGTTCCCTTGCCAAAATGAGAGAGTAGCTGTGCTTTTGCCTCACATTTTGGATGTGCGTATGTGCTTATTAATGTCATATAGTACCTTCTCTAAGCAACAGAAATGGACCAACTGCTCACAACACGCAATGGAAGTTAGAAATGTTTCTTCTGTTTGTCACCCTGCCCCAACAGATTAACTGGGATATTCTTTAATACAGAAAAATCCAACAATATAGCAACAGTAGTTACTGTCAGTCTCAGAATAGTAGTCTTGACCTTCCAAAATTCTGTTCTAGTAACTCTTGCATTATAAATACTGTAACGCTGAAGTCCCAGAATTAGAAACATTTGTTTTTCATTTTAGCTTGCTAGGAAAAACAAAGCTCAAGTATACCACAAGTCAAGTGCAGTACTTTTCATTTGAAATTCAATGGTTTTCAATGAGCTGCTTAAAACAAGCAGCATATGACCAAGTCAGATAGGATTTCCGTATACCACCGGTTCAAATACGAGCACATGCTGCCTGCCACACCATTTGTAAACAGGACAGACAAGAGGATAAGGAGTCCCACTTACACTACACCTCATCCTAGGTCAAGACAAAGCCAACCTTCAGAAAAAAACACACTTACTTTATAAAAACAGAACTGTGATGTGCACTGTGACACTCCCCTTTGCTGTAGGGACTTAGGAAGCTACGTAAAGCAGAAACATCATTTTAACACTAATACTACAGAATTTCACAAAGAACATCAAAGCATGACAAAACTAAACTAGCACAAGCATGACGCCAACTTCAAAAGAAAATGACACCATCGTCCAGAATCTTACCTTAAAACACAGAAAGATGGAACATCCTTCATCAGCCTCCAGCTGCTGCGACTGTTATCCAGGAGAAAAACCCAGCAAGATCTCCAGTTCAGCATCACTCCAAGGAAAGCACTACACTTAGCATCAGTTCCCAACAGCAATACAACTGAAAGCTCTGCAATCTAGTAGACTCAATGAAGGTTTTAATCATCTAATGAGATTACCTCATCCGTGTGTGGTTTCACAAAGTCGTCTCAATGGTAGCCCATTATGCCAGTCCCCTGACAAGCAGTATCAATCACGCTAATCGGCTTACTCTGCTATCACTCCTACAGCCAGATGACTGCCACGCACAGAAACCAAAACCGTGAAGAGTTTCTACCTCACAGGATAAAAAGAAATTGTGAACTAAGTACTACCATAACAGTACAGAAAACATTGCTAGCTTCAGTCCTATAATTAATGTCACTTTCATCCAACAGGTTATGGCCACGTTCTATTTTTAAATTTTACACGCATTCTATACTCAATCATAGCAAAATACAACAGCTCCCTTATGGGGAACACAAAGTTTAGGTATAACAATTTACATGTCTACAGTTAATAAATTTCACATTTATTATAATGTGAAAATCATAAAGCTTCATGGAGCGTCAGTAGCTGCCTTTTCTGAGACACAAGTTTCCCCCATTACCATCAAATGGAGCTCACAAAGCACAGGACACTGGCTGTTTTACTGTTACCAATATAAAAACGTGACCGTAATTAATGCTGTTAATTTACCAAAGCAAGAAGCATCCAACCTCAAAGTAACATAACGCATGTAACAAAGAAAACTTGTTCTATTTAGCAGATAAGACTAATGAGAAAAATCTAAATATTAAACCTAAACTTAGCCTATATTTTTGGTTCCTTGGTTGTACGGGAAAAAATAGCCCCAAGTCCTCATGTCTTCCTAGGTAACACAGGAATCCAGTTGTACAAACAGTTAAAAAAAAAACTAGCAACACTACACAGCTCAAAAGACAAACAAAACAAGCCCCTCTATTATCAGCATTTTATACAAGAGAGATTAAGCAGTTTGAACAAAGAAGTGCAAGAATCATGGGCAAAAATCTAAGACGTACCTGTTAAACTAGCACTACCTTATCACACTGGCTTTACCTCTTACACTTTTCCCAAAGCACTTGAAAATATTAGTGCTACCAGAATCCCAACACATCTTCCTTCAATGCAAGAAAAAAAACCACAAGCATGAGCACAGATATTAATATAGTTAAAAATACAGTTTACTTTTTTTTTAAAGCTACGCATATCTAGGGTTGACTGGGGACCCTAAAACAGATCTCCCTAAACCACAACACTTTCTCTAGTGTATCCTTTTAACATTAGCTGCTTTCAATAACGTGAAGGAAAGGGAAGGGAAATTAAATAAAGGATACCAGATAAGTGCATTAGTCTAGAGTCTTGTCATATTTAGATTGGAAATACACAGAACCACTTAAGACTTGACACAACCTGTAAAAAGCAAGAATCTCAAACTTTAAAATTGTGCTGGTTTTGGCTGGGATAGAGTTAATTTTCTTCATAGTAGCTGGTATGGGGCTGTGTTTTGGATTTGTGCTGAAAACAGTGTTGATTACACAGGGCTGTCTCAGTCCCTGCTGAGCAGGGCTTACGCAGAGTCAGGGCCCCTTCTGCTTCTCACCCCACCCCACCAGTGCATAGGTTGGTGGGGGGCGGGGCACAAGAAGTTGGGAGGGGACACAGCTGGGACCGCTGACCCCAACTGGACAAAGGGATATTCCATACCACATGACATCATGCTCAGTATATAAAGCTGGGGGAAGGAGGAGGAAGGGGGAGATGTTTGGAGTTATGGCGTTTGTATTCCCAATGTCTTCCCAAATAACCACTACGCGTGCTGCAGCCCTGCTCTCCTGGAGATGGCTGAACACCTGCCTGCCCATGGGAAGTGGTGAAGGAATTCCTTGTTTTGCTCTGCTTGCGTGCATGGCTTTTGCTTTACCTGTTAAACTGTCTTTATCTCAACCCACGAGTTTTCTCACTTTTACTCTTCCAATTCTCTACCTCCTCCCACCGTAGCGGGAGTGAATGAGCAGCTGCGTGGGGCTTAGCTGCCAGCTGAGGTTAAATCACGACAGCCCCTTTTGGGACCCAACGTGGGGCTCAAAGGGTTCAAGATAACAACAAGTTTTACTGGAATGTGCCAGATCTAATTTATAGCTGTTATTGCTGTTTAGCTATCAATTGCCAGGCTCCTGTGCTTGCCACGGCGCTTGTTTCTCTTACTGTATATTAGAGTCTAGTGCTCGTCAGTGGCTGCTTTTTGCTCTCGCTGCTGCCGTGCTGCTGCTCGTCTGCCTCTGCTGGGCCTGGGAACATTCTGATAGCAGCAAAGGCGATGCACCTGGGCTGGCCGATGGCCAGGGCACGGCTGCTGCTTCTGCGCTGCTGTACTGGACAGGCTGGAACTCTAGTGTGAACTCCAGTCGAAGAGATTGTGGTGGATAAGTCCAAGTGGGAGGAGGACACCCCAAAGCATCT